>NW_010267340.1:0-40981 GCF_000690775.1 Eurypyga helias | reverse complement strand
CCTGCTGATTTTTTTCAATGTAATTTCAATATGAAACAGATTATATTGTGGTGATCCGAATAGTTTTGAAAAAGTAATAAGACATTTGCCACAAAATACTTGTGAGGAATAAAGACTGAACTGGGTTTATGGCTGTTTGGGTTGTAGAGGAATGAAGTTTGCTCAATAATCTTGAAGTACACACAATTGGTGGTGATGTCTTTAGTGGATGTACATAGTAAGATAGGGCAATGGTATGGAACAGTATTCTCGTCTGGACAAGCTGAGACAATCCAAAAAAATATAAAGTAGTTTCTGCTTTAAAGAGTGATCTTTGATAGACTGTGTCAGAATGGGGTTACAGTGTCCCAGCAAGCAGCGAGGGGTGTTTTTGAAGTGTGATAGTGAAAACGCAACTCGAGACAGGCTTTAACAAAATGAGCTCATAAACTGAGAACACCCAAGCAGGGCAGTAACCATCAGGAGCAGACCAACAACTTAGAGTGTGCGTGTCCCTGGTGGAACTGGTACTTGAGTAGTCAGTCCTCCTCATCTCCTTCAGAAAGGAGGCTGTAAAACCCAACAGCAAACGGGATACACACCAGAATCATTACTTGGGCCCCGTATCAATGCATCTTATACAATAAACGTAAAAAACTCATCAGGCTCATTTTATCAACAAGGAGTTTGAAGGAGAGCTTGACTACAGCATACAAATTTCTCCACAGAGAGGAGATAGTGAGTGCTAAAGGCTTTTTTTAATTTAGTGGAAAATGAGTAATAGTCAGAAACAGAAACCAGATAAAGTCAAAGTAGAAATAAGGCCCTTGATTTAATGTGAGAAAGGATGAATGAGCGAGGGAAATGGTGCAGTCTCCATCCCTTGATTTCTTCCAGTCAGCACTGAATGCTTTTCAAAAAGGTGTCTTTTCATAAAACATTAGCAAAAGTAAGTGTGAGATATATAGGATATTATACAGTCTCAGGCCTGTTGTCCTGTGAAATTTACTCAGATTACTTTGGCTGAAGACACTAATATAGCAGTTAATCCCCACGAAGCCTGTACATTAGTGTAAGGTGCCTGTTTTACCTGCTGACCTATTCCAGTGCTGAAGAACTTAAGTGATTAAGCTCATGGTGATAATTAGTCACAAACTTACTTCAGTGTAACAATTTCTGTTTGTTTTTTAAACCTGTTATCATCTCACAACACTTTTATTCGTAGAGCTGCATTGCTAGTTTGTGTACACATGATACTGAAAACACTGCTAGGCAAACAGTGCTGAAGAGCCAAGAGAGGAAGGGTAAAGTACTGTTTTATTTGCAATTCACTATAATTATATGCTTTTCTTACATTGAATGAATGGCAGATGCAGAGCAAAGTATGTGATGCCATTTTTCTAAAAGTTTATGGCTTTGGGAGTATCTCAGGATTGGAGAAGATGAAGCAGGAGGGAGATAAGCTTTTCAAAAGCGTTAGACAAACATTTCAAAAGGTATTTTAGAGTTAGATGATTATTTAGAGAATTAATGCTGATGGTTGTTAGAGCAACTGCAAGGACTTTTTAAAATGTCACTATTTGAGTTTATTTTCTCTGAAGGAGGCCTTCACAAAAAATTACAGGACTTTGATGGGTGAATTGATAAAATTCACTGTACTATTTTTAGAAGTGAGGAAGCCTCTTTGGTAGCAGTGCAGAGGTCAGAGTGATTTTTAAAATACAATTTAACTTTTTGTTATTGGTAGGGTTTTTGGTTTTGGGGTTGTTTTTTTTGGTTTGGGGGTTTTTTTTTTTGGTGGTTGGTTGGTTTTTTTTTGCTTAGCTGTATGGCCTTTTCCTTTCTTTAAAAGGAGCTGCAATGAAAGGTCAATTGAGGGAGTACAGCTGATGCCTGCTGGGAGGGGGACATAGCTTGGCATACAAAATACCTGGTCATTAGGACCCTTCCCAGAAGGATCTGAGCGCTGTAATTAAAAGCAGTGCTGTATTTTTGTATGCAGTTTCAGTTCTGGTAAGTGCTAAGTACCCTCAATTTTAACCATACTCAGATCTGAAAATGATCGGTTGTGGAGCAATTGATGGTCTTACACATTCTGGACCCTATACCTTGTCAGTCTTGTAATGAAATCTATTCTGTCTTGATCTCTACCCCTTGCACACTGATCTCTGCAAAAAGGACTAAAAGACTGTTCTATTTAATAGAAAGGACATAGTAAGAAACACTAGATGGGTTTGAAGGAAGAGAGCTGGCAGTAATACTTGGGATTTGATTCAGGATCAGGTACAGTGCTGTGGTATTTTATTTTCTCTATTTCTTTCTTGCTCCAGATGTTGTACTGTGTTAAGTGAAGCAGCATGTCATTGTTCTTATTTTTGCCATCCTAACCATTCAAAGCTAAGTTTGGGTCAGGAATGAGAATAATCTTCTGTTTCCTTCCCTGCCATTAGTGGGGCTTTGAGTGCTGAATGGTTTTTCAGGGGAGTAATGCATTTCCTTTTGTTTTCTTCCCTGGCAGAGTGGAATAAGCTACAGGCTGATGAATTTTATTTCACTGAAGCATTCCTCTTGGAAAATAAATTAAAGCTGTGCCCAAGTATCCAGTCTGGGGAAAGGCCAGTGTTTGACAATGCTTTTATGGCATCTCATGAGTTGTGTGGCAGTTCCTGTTCGCCATAGCAGTCTTTGTGAGGGTAGCCTGACCTTCTGTAGCCCTGGGAACAGGGAGGAGAACGTCTTCAGTAAATGGGTATTGCGTGAGAGGAGAAAGAAAAACTTCGTTATTGACACTGCTCAGTTCATTTGAGGAAAAAACATGTTCTGATATCAAAATTGGTGTTGCTAATTGTCATTTAGTGTCACCCTTTTCAATTTTTATTGTTGAAGCATGTGCCCACTAAAAAATCAGAAAATGTTCCTCATGAAGGGAACTTCTTAAACTCAGGATTTAGAAACTAAAACAGTGATTTCCTGTCTCTCTGTCAAAAGAAATCTTTTTAATTATTTACAATTCTCTTCCCATTTCCTACCTTTGTTTTAAAAATGGTCAAAAGAATTCTTAGTTGAAATAAGTAGAGATAGAGATAATTTTTGAGCAGAGCTACAAACAGCCAACATTTAATTTATAAAACACAGATAGTGGGGCTGAGTTGCAGGAGGCTTTTGGGGATTTTCTGTATCATAAGTACATTAAATTTCTTTGTCGTGTTTTGTAGACATCCTAATGTTCATAGGAACTTTGACTTTGTAGCAACAGCAAAATATGTAACAAAATTTTATATTGTGGATTGGAAATTAACTTTCCTGTGGTGATTTCACAAAAAATAGAAGTCTTGAGGGGCAAATTTTGCACTGACCTGAAATCAGTTTGATGTGTGTGTATTCATTCAGGGATTGAAGTTGATCCCATGAGATCTGCTCTCTGTCATCATACACTTCACTCGTGTGGGCGATAGCATTTCAGTTTTCAACAACTGGAAGTACAACCTTGCTCTGAGCTATATAGATAAAGTCATGCTTGTGCATATATGTTGTGTACCTCCTTTGTGCACCGACACATTCAAAACTTCTTCATAGCCTTGGATGAGAAATTTTTTACTTCAAAATAATTGCCCTTCCAAAAGTCTGAAAAATTTAGCTAAGCAATATTTTTATCTATATTTCTCTTTTATCTCTTCTTCCAGCACAAAGTCACATAGCAGATTCTGTGCTGTAGAGGCAGAGATAAAAAACCCCTCAAAACCTGCCATGTGATGGACCACTTGTCATAGTGTTCTGAAATGGTTTATTGCCTGTGGTAGGAGTGGAGAGATGGAAGCTGCCTTGGTGGGAAGGGAATGGAGCAGAAGAGGGGGTTTATTCCATCCATCTTACACAGGACTCGGGCACACCTGGAAACATTTCTCCAGACTAGTAATTAAAGTAGCCTAAATGACTAACTGAGACTAAATGCACAACTTCTAGATGGCTAAACTGAAACAAATCCCTAGAAATATTTCATTATGCTCCCTCTGTCAAGACTTAGTCTTTGGACAATCCAAAGTCTGATGGAGGGTCCAAACCAGTTTGTCTCAACAGCTTACCAGTAATTAATGGGTTTGTGTCCAGATGTCCCAATGCTCAGGCATGTCTAAAGTGTGGTAGAGATTGGATCAGATTAATCTGGTGCAATACATAAATTACATGGCAGTGTGACCTATCATTTCTTTGGCATATTTATGCAGGAGATGATAATGTTGATTTTATCTCCTTTGGAAAGAATATGCCGTGTTATCTCTGACTTACTCTTGGTGGCTTTTGACAGGCTTTCAGCTACTGGATTATCTCTGCCAGTGCCACACCATCAGAAGCTAATAGCTAAAGTTTAGGCTGTTCTTACCTCTTCATCAACCATCATGACACCATTTTATTAGCTTTGCAGTCTGTATACCTATGTGCATATGATCTTATCTAATCAGCTAACTGAATCTTGTTAATCAGCTTCTAAACTGCTCTTAATTGGAGACACTTGGCTGAAGTGTTAAGACTGCGTTAAGCATGGTTGGCATTTCTGCTTGGATGTGGTGTGATAAATTTTGAAGTCCAGATCTAATGAGTTTCACTGTTTGAGAAATGTGATGTGTGTCAGTAAGCTGGACCTGAGCATTGGATTGGAAATCAGAAAAAAGAGAACAAGACATGAAACTTCTTGCAGCTGTTTGTAGAGCTGCTGCTGGAAGATGAGGAAAGTGTAGAGTTCATAGTGTGCTCAGGGAGAAATTCTGGCAGAAGCGTGCAGCTACTTACATAGCAGCTATTGCCAACACTGAAACATGTTGCTGGTTTTTTTCCAGCCCATCCTCAATTGCTTATTGTGGCTGTCTTGCTGGAAGTAACTATTTTCTCAGATGTTCCCACAGATATGACTGCTTAAGATGTTTCCTGACCTTATTGCATCCAAAACAGGCTTTGTTATTTTATGCAGCTTAAAAACCATGGCTTTGTTTAACCCTACCTGCTGCACTTTTGGGATCTGAGACATCTGGCAGGGGGGCTGTGTGAGGGAGTTGGACTCTTTTAATTGAATTATAAAAAGTTGATTGGAAGGTGCCTTTGGAGGTCTTGAATCAAAACTGTTTCCAGCACTATATCTGGTGAACAATGGTTTTGTCCAGCTTAATCTTGAAAACCTCCAAGAATAGATACTGCACCATCCCTCTGGGCAGCCTGTTCCACTGCTGCCCAGAATTTTGTTTAATCATGTTTGTCCAATCTGAACCATCCAAGCTGTAGTTTGTGATATTTGCCACTTGTTCTGTTGTCTGCTACTACTGAGGAGAGTTTGGGTCTGTCATCACTCCAGCTGCTCTTTAGGCAATATACCACACTGACAAAGCCCAGCTCCCTTAACCTTTCATTGTGGGTAGCGTGCCTTCTTGTACAGCATTTGCATCATTTGTGAAGAAAGCACAGCATTGGTTTGTATTCACTTTGGAGTGCACCATGACCCCCAGGTCATTTCAGCAAGGCTGCTACACAGCCAGTCAGTTCCTAGCCTTCAGTGATGTATGGAGTCAGTCTGCCTCAAACACCAAACTTCACACTTGTTGAACATGATGAAGATTTTGTTGTCCCAATCCCCAGTTTATCAAGGTCCTTCTGAACTGAATCTCTGAGGGAGAGATTAAGCTGAATGGTAATTTACTATTGTCCACAGAGTTTCTGAGGAGTCTCTGTTATCACTCAAGTAGTTGATGAAGATACTGAACAATATCAACTCACTATTGATATTGAGGTGCTCTTCTCTTTACCAGCTGCAAACCAGTTGTAAATCCATTGATTATCACCCTCCAAACAACCAATTTTCAACTGGCCTAAGAGTCTGTTCTAGTCCTTACTTCCTCACTCCCAAATGAGTATGGGAGGCTCACAGTGTCAAAAACCTTAAGTCAAGATACATTGCATCCATCTCTCTCTCTTCATTCACACAGCAGGTCATTTTGTTACAGAAAGCAGCTTGATCAAGCATGGTCTTGCCTTTCTTAAAGTAATATCAGCATTTTTCCAGCTGCTGGGGACCTACCTTGATCTTCTGCATTTTTTTCATATGTAATATCACACAACCACATCAGCCAAATCTTTTGGCACCCTTGGATGAATCTCATCCAGCCCCAAGTATTTGAATAAATACATCTAGTTCTGCTGATGAGTCCTTAAGCAGTTACTTCCTCACTGTCAACTGCCCATCCCTTTCCCAAACTGTAAAGGTACGTGCAGAGGTCTCGAAGGAAGCTTTTCCATATTGTTGTCTACCCCATTCATCTCTGGACCTACATTTTCCCTGAACTTCCTTTTGCTGCTGGTATTGCTTGCAGAAGCCCTTCTTGTTTTCCTTTGCATAGCTGGCTAACTCAGTTGTAGCTGGCCTTTGACCTTCCTGATGTTAATACCTAGTGACTGAGCAATGTGTTTATACTCCTCCTCTGTTGCCTTTTTAGCCAGCAGAATTGCTGCTCAGAGAGGATGTGTATCTGCAACTTGGGTGTTCATTAAAGAACAGGGAAGCTGGAAGTGCACAGACAGTGTTCCCGTCGCTCTCCCTCCAGGGAAGAGGAGTGCCCGCTAAAGATACCATCTTAATATTTACATCATTTCAGTCACCTGCTTTTGTACACATGTAGCAGGTCATGAGAAGCTATTACTTTCCATATCCCTGATGGCTATTTACAGTATGACTAGTTTATCTCTCCATGCACCCTATCATAAATATGTATTATATTAGGGTACTGGTGTAAATGGCCATGTTGTTCAGAAGAATTGCTCTGGTTCAACATAATACTTTTACAGTTATACTAGAGAGTTACTGCTTTTGAATTCAGTGCAGTTAAAGCGTCATAAAATTGAAATACAGGAAGTGAGCCTGTCTACAGTTTGCATATTTTTTACTTCAGAGACCAAATAATGGCAGCTGGCAACATTCTGTATTTTAAAGTTAAGAAAAAGCAATGCATACGTAAAACTTTTCCCGTGGTTATTCCATGTTGGTACTGATGTATGCCATGGATTGTTTATGTCCAAAGCACTCCAGAGTGAGTGGGTATGATGTAGCTCTGACGGTGCCATGTGGGAAGGAACCTCCATCAGCTTGGTTGTCCTGTTCTCAAACTCTTCCCATGAGACAATGTTGTTGGCCATTGTTGGAAATAGCGTGTTGGGCGAGATGAGCACTTGGTCTTCCATTGGTATTGTTACTTTTTGTTATTAAAACTTTTCAGTCTTGATACTTTTAGCTTTCTCCTATACATATTTAGTTCAAGTAAATATGTTTGCTAGTACATTTTAGTAGTAACTGGAAGTTGTCAAAAGGATTGATAAATAAGTAATGTAGTGAAACCTTTTTCAAGTCAAACTTTCCCCACATCTGTTGTTTGGTAATGCATTAATGGCAGCACAAATGCCCACTATTTCATTAATTGTATTTTTTATTCAACCTGAGATGGCTGATTCCTGGGTTAGTTTGTAGTACTAGAGAGCAACAAAAGATCAGTTGACTTTGACCTTAACTCTACTCAGTGAGACATCAACATGTGAAGGCGGCTGCACAATTGTATTTCAGAGTAACGTTTCTTTAAGAAGACATCTCAAAGGTCGTAAGAGACACTTCCCTAAAGAATTTCAATAATGGCTTGTTTGCAAGATGAAATTCCAAATCAGTAAATGAATAATTAATAGAGGTGGAATTGGATATATAACAGTAACTTTTAGAAGTGGGTAAGGTAGGTGTGTCTTTGTCCAACTTGAACAGGAAAAAAAATAAGTACATGAAATTGGAAGAGACACCTGAACTGTACAGCTATTTGAGGTTGTTGGTTTTTTTCCCTGAATAATTCTCTGTCCCACCATACTTGGACTTTTCTTTTTTTGTTTACTGGTAACTTTTGTCTGAGCACTTCAGTTACTTCCTGCACTTATCTGCTCCTTTGTGGAGTTAAGGAGTACTTTGTTATTCATGAGGAACTAAATCAATCATCACTTTCTCATGTCATCTTGCATTGCATCAGCTTCCTTTTTCAGATGAAATGGGTGGGTGTAGTCCTCTATGGAGTCTAGCAGTGCTGTTTGCTGACTTGGTTTTGGGTGGTGATTGCTCAATAGTAGCTGAAACATTTAAACACTGCAGTTAATTTATGTTTATCCATGCCAGTGCAAGGCTTGGATTTTAAGCACCGTTGAGGTAAACGGGCATCTTTACTGCAGTGATGTTGTACCATTATCCCTACAGTCATAATTGTAAAGATTTGCATTTTCAGTGGAGCTGGGTAAGGATTAAGAGCATAAACAGGAGAGAGGTGGGTTGTAGAGAGATAACTGAGAGCATAATTTGTCCTGCCAGCATCCTATAATTGCTAATGTAGCCTTAGAAGATGTAAAAGAACTTGGGATTTTTGTTTGCAAGTTTGCTAATTAATTTGTTTACCATGGGGTTGAAGGAATATTTTATGGAGTATGAGAGCTGCCACGTAGCAACATACGTACTACATTTCAAGTTTACCTTTCACTCTGGAGCTGCATTCAGGTTTCAGAGACTGCAATTCTATTGAAACAAAAAAACCGGGGCTTTCCCCAGTGCCCTGCATGGTCTGTTCCCCTCTGATTGAGTTCCCTGATGGCATAAGACTCTGCTACCTAAGTTAATACATTAATATTCATTGGGTAGATCAGTATTGCACCGTTGGAGCCAATAAATTTTGGTTTAGTTTAAAATCAGAGATGATATTTTATACATTATGTTAGCATACAGTTTTTTATTAGCATATCAGACTGTGAAAGAATGATGCATTGCAGTAAAAAGCCAAGTATTTCAAGTTAATTGCTATTCCATTAAGTAGAAGTGGTGGTTTCAGCTTAAAAGAGTGTAGAGAAATGTTTGGCTAATGAAAAGAGTGCTCAGAGTGATAATAACTGCTTGATGTAGTGAAGATGCCAGCTGAGAACACTCACCTTGGGTCAGAACTGAAGGCCCTCAGAAGCAGTTAATGAGATGGGGCTAACCCAGACTGGGGAAACACTTATGGGATAAGCAATGCCTGCCGAGGCCCCATCACACTGCTAAAACTAAAGAAAGAAAGAAACAGCTTCCAAGATAAACATTCAGCAGCAGGTTTGTCTGACCTGACCTGCTCTTTTTGTCCAGAAGGAGCAGTGCGAGAGAGCAGAAACCACATGAGAGCACTCGATTGGAGGGTAGCTGGAGATGGGATCCATTAGCCTGCTCTGCGCTGTGCCACCTCTGCCAGGGCCGTGCCATCCTGCACGGACCAGCCACTCTCCTCGCAGAGCCCACAGGGAGGGCAGGGAATCCAGGTGTTTTCTCACCGCTTTCCTTCTACCTGCTCAGCCTCCTGCTGTGATTTCGGCAGCTATGGAGCCATCACTTCTGGGGGATATGCCACCTGGTCCGATCCCAGCCACCCAAGCCCCTTTGTCATTTCATTCCACATCCATGCCCAATAGCTGCTTCTTCTGCCACAGAGGGGTTGCAGCTGAAATCAGAGTGGAAGGAGGGAATTCAGCTCCTGCTGCGGAAATCTCAGTTTGGAAATGCTGAGGGAAAGCTCCAGAGTCTCATGCGACTCAGCGGCAGTTTTCTCCCCCATACCCCGCTTCCACGATGCTCTCAACAGCTAGCATTGGTTTCTGTGCCCCAGGTGGAGCACCGTGGCACTACGGGGCTGGCTTTCTCAGATGGGAAGTATTTATTCCACTGAACTTTGCATTGAAGATTGGATTTGTTTGCTTCCATCTCCCTCTCTTTCCACCTTGCCCCTGCTTTGTGCCATTATAGGGAGACACTTGTTTTTAAACCTTCTCTGCTATTTGAGGCAGCAGAAGCTTTTGTAGCTCAGTTTATGATGATGTCTAAAGGCCAGATTTGAACTGGGATTCTGCTGCTGCACAGCTCAGGGCAAGGTGGCTCCATCCCCAGGCAAGGTCAGAGGGGCTGGGATAAAGTCTGCGTTGTTTTTCTCTCTTACAGGGATGGAGAGTCATACAGGGAGCATTTGGAAGAGTTAGAAATTAAACTCAGTATCTGAAGTTTCAGTACTGTCCTTTAATTGCAAACCCATCTTCTGTCATTTCTAGATGTCAGGGTATTCCCTCCTGATATGCCCCTGAGCTGTGTCACTGGTTTGTCTTTTGTCTAGCTGGACTGGACTGGTAAAACCACAAAATTTGTTTTGACAGTCAGAGCAAAGAGGGAAGAAAACTTAACAGTTATTCCATATACTCTTATGGAAAATCCACTGAAACCTGAAGTGATCAAAAGTGAGTGTGTCAGATGGAGTATACAGAGCACACTTGTAGAAATAAAGACTGAATCTTAATGAGTATGTACGGTAGAGAAATCTATGTCTGTATACGCTGGTAAATGTGTATGGCATATCCAGAATAAAGATGGACCTCGATGACTTTTTCAGCTATATTAGGGTATAGCCACTGGAACTCATCCATTTTTAAATCTGTGTAGTACTGGTGTTTGGTCAAGGCTGCTGTGTTTTATTTTTGTTACAGGTAGAGATTCAGATTTCAGTTTTAAAATAAGGTTATCTTCACAGTATTTATGGATGAAAGACTTGGACTTATACTGGATTTGAATTAAAGTTTGATACTGCTTCTAGCCTGGGATTTTAGTAGGTTTTTTTAGGTTAGCTTTTGAAGAGGCTTTTACTAGGTTGTTTTTTTTTTTTTTTTCATCAGGTTAGATATTTATTTCAGTGATCATCAGAATCTGTGTTCATCCAGTGGTTAGTTTGAGGAACATACTTCTGGAGTTATGTAGCTCATTTTAATCTTTACCACTTTAGCGGTTCATGTAAATTCTGTCATAGGAGAATACTTCTGTAGGTCTGGACATGGGTGCAAAAATCAAGTGCCCTTTCAGTGGCAAAAGTTCTGGACTGTTAGAGATAAATTACGGAGTGGCTGTCTCTGGATATTATTACAGAGTGCATGAGTAAAAAAAAAATATTACAATTGATAAACTTGTTCTTGATACTTCAATGTAAAGTAGAGTACAGTGCAGTTACTGGTACTGAGCCATCTGCTGTTAACACCATGGTCACTGGGATTTCTGAGCTCGTGATGCTTATATATGATTCTAGGCAGCTCTTTGGCCGAAATAAATCCCTCCCACCCTACTGAAATCAACAGAGCAATTGTAAGTTTTATAAATCAAAGTTTGGCACTCTCTGATATAAAAAAATTTGAGTGGGAATATCATGGGGGTCTCAGTTGTAGGCTGAATTAATTTTTTACCTCCTAGATGTTTCTTTAGTATTGATTATGCTACTTTAGTCCCAGTTACACTCACTTTTTGATAAATTTAAAGCTAATACATATTTTGTACCACTTTTTAAGTAAACACCACAAGTATTTGTCACCTATTGTTCAGAAGACAGTGAAGATAGTCATTTAGATGCAGAGTCAGCAGTGCAGGAATGTAGTGCCTCGGTCTAGGACACGCAAAAAGTAGTATGCCTGCTAGGCTAACGCTTCCATACAGCGGCAGGAGCAGTCAGGGCACAGCTCTGAAATCCCAGTTGGAACTGGTGCAAAACAACACCTGTACTTTGAAGGACTTTGCAACTTAAAGTTGAATCTGTTTTAAGAGGAATCATAAAGGCTGCAAAGGCTTCTTCAGAGCTGGCATCAAACCATTTTGGCACTTAATCTGTCACCTCTTCCGTTGTTATAAAACCGTTGGAGCATTTTCAAGTGAGTGTTCTGAGATTAGCATTTGTACAAGGCTCTTCTGCTGTATTAAAAGTGCCTGCAATGCATTTCTTGGGGCGGGACGTGATTTGCAACTAATGATCACGAAGCACCACCCCACGTTGATTTTTTTGTTAGTGCTTTTGGCAACGACCATGGAGTTGAGATGGAAGCTCACATTTCAGGGCTTCTTTTAGCCAGGGGTTATGTCATCGTAAATTGTCTGCAGCAGAACTTGGCATTCTCCTGAATTTCGCTGTCTAATGGCACCAATCATGTTCCTTGTGGACCTCATCAGATATACATGACTGCTCTCAAATCTGGCCTCCTCACTCTGGTGAGGACAGAGTTTTGGACCCTAATGAGTGAGAAGCTGGGAGGAAATGGGCTTCTTGTAGACAATAAATTAGTTTCAGAAAAGAAGCATTTCTCTGTTGAAAATGTTCACCGTTTGGGGACTCTGGACCAGACTTTGCACAGCAACGGTGTAAGTGAATTGACTGGCATCAGATAAAATGATGCACTGAAATCAAACTGCCGAGCAGTAGGGTACAGGCTTGTCTGTGAAAATACAGTGAAGTCAGGTGCTGTTCTCTGGTGCACCTTAAGCAGGGAAGAGTATGCTTAGGGTGAGCTGCAGTTTGCTTTTGAATAATTCACGCTTCAATAGAAATAAGTTATTACAAAACCTTGATCCAGAATAACTTTATTATTTATGTGATGTGTCACTTCAATAAAAATGTAACATAAATGTATTGAGGTTGTTTTTTCTCATGCTCTCAGAAGAAACTAAATCTCCACCATTTTTCTTAACATTTATAAGCAAAGCTTCATAATGTAATAATAAATCAGCTGAAGTTATCCCTAGTGTGTTTGTGGGATGCTCCGTGCTTCTTGTGTGTGTGTGTGTGTGTTAACACCATTTTCTTCTGTTTTCTAGCTATCTTTTTGTTGCATTCAGATGAAACTGCTCTCTTTATAGTTAGGGGAGGATGCTGTGACTGGTACTTATGACTCTGACATGGATAGCCCTCCTGTTACGCTTTTGCTTTTCCATCGCTTTTCCTTTTATCTGTTGGATTCTAGCTGCACACTATAATCACAAGCACTTTTAGGTCAGTAACTGCTGTGTTTTATTTTTAAACTGTACTTGTTAGCAGTGGGACATAACACCAAAATCAAATTTGGGTTCCAAATGCTGCCATAATGGGAATGTATAATGATAATAAAATGCTTTGCTTCTTCTCATTTGGAGTTCCACCTAATCTGACTAAGCAATGAGCAGTTAGTAGGCAGATCTAAATGAAATATTATTATTCTATAAAACCGTTTACATTTGAATAGCCTTTTATTAAAGATGCATAAGCATTTTTGCAACATTTGGTCTGTTAGGCAAAGTATATGCTGTAAAAGAAGAATTTATTGCTTACTTATAAAAATAAAATACAATAATTGTAAGTTAGCTGGGAGCTTGTAGATATTCTAAAAAGATGACAAGGTGAGATAAGCAGTAGAGCTAAGCCGAAATTGCTCTGGAGGTCTTTCTGAAGAGCTGTCAGTTTTATGTTCTCCTAACACAATAATGGGGACTCCCAAGAGGTGGGGGTCTCATGGGATAATTATTCTTCGGAGGTTTAGATTGGGTTTGCTATGCCTTTTCCACAGATGGGTAAGACTGTCTTATAATTATTCTCCTACGCTTTCAGTAGATCTTTCTAATGTAGAAATTAATAGAATAATTTTGTATACGTGCACTGTACTTACGTTACCTAGCATATTAATGAATTTCAAGCAATATTGAATGCTATCAGATGGCAATAGTCAGTGGTCTGCTTAGGTTTTAACTTACAAATTGGATTTAAGTCTCAATTGTCTTCTGAGATATGTTTCTTTTTAATATTCAGTCTACTTTCTGCTGTCATAAGCAGGAATATTTCCTCTTTCAGCCTGGTTTACCTTTAACTATCCTTGAAACTAACAAGCACAAGAACTAAAAGTTTAAAATAAATGTATATTTCATGATTGTTGAATATCTTTATAGTTCCTGGTACACGAACCTGACAGAGTCACTCAGTACCTCTCTGTGAGCATCAAATCATGTTGATGACTTGAAGCAAAAACTTGGCAAAAACTCAGCTTCATTTGGGGTGGCTTGTAGGGCAACACACTGTCTCAGTCATTAGTTACGAACCTTTGGTGTTGCAAATAATCCCGCAGACAACCAGCAACCTCAGCCTCTGGATTCTCAAGAAAATCTGTATTTTGGGAGGTTTAGCTACAAGATGATCTGACAAGCTCTGACAGGCTTTCTTGTATGATATAACAAACACAGGAGAAGCAAGAAAATATTTTTTAAAAAATATTTCACATGGATTGGCGTCTTTACAAGATGAAATAGCCATCCTAGCTCTGGTGGTGTCAGAGATGAGAGCATTAGCTCATTTTTTTACCCAGCTTTCCTGTCTCCCAACATGGGAGATGAACTGCAGAGCGGTGGTTGCTACCAAGACTTGCAGTTCTTGCTTGGCACCAAACCTCTTAGCATAAGAAAATGGCATCATATCACTTTGGAGATTTGCCAGATCTTACCAAAGGAAATGTTTTAATTTCTTTCATTCTCCTCTCTCTAGGTTCTGGAGTAACATTAGTCAGTTTTGAGTCTCTGAGCATGTAGACACACGTTCATTCTTTGGGAATCAAAAAATACTTGAACATGAATCTTGTTTTGTTAAATGAAGACTGGTACGTTATCAGAGGAACAAAGCTCCCATTGGTTTCATGACTAGGAAGTGATTGATGGAAAGCATCTTTTTTGTGTCCGTACCTATTCATCTGGCAGCATACTGGTAGAATCATAGAATGATTTGGGTTAGAAGGGACCTTAAAGATCATCTAGTACCTCTGTACATGCCCAGTGAGCTTAGACACAAGGACGAAACGGCTCCTGTAATTCTGCACTGTGTTTATCTGGGTTTCATCATCAAAGCTGTGATTATGTCACGGAATGTAAAGAATTCTGACTTAGTTGCTGTTTAAAGGGGAGACTGAGACTGTGCTGAGTCACTCAGCGACTGATTTAGGCCCACAGGAAAAAAAAAAAGAGCATGTCTGGCATCTAAACTTCATCATTCGGAGTATAAAACACAGTAGAAAGTGTACGCGCTTACTGATACCGTGTTGAATATTGGTTATTATTTAACTGCTGAAGCTTATAGGAAATATATTTGCTAAGGTTTTGATAAATTCTGCTGTTTTTCCTTGTGTCTCTGCCATGAAATATATTAAATATCATTGTGGCAAACCCATAGCCTTATTCATAATTAATTGACCTTACACAAAGTGTTTTAGTGGGATGAGTTAGAAGATTTGTTCAAAATTGTGGCACCTGTGTGTATCTTTAAAACTAACTCCAAGGAAGAGGATTTTTTTTTTTTTTACTGTACTGATTTCATGATCAAAGATCTGATGGATGAACTTTTAAGTACTGGCTTGACTATCTTCTAAGTATATCTGCAAGATAAGTGGAGTATAGTCAGGTAAGAAACAAATTTTCATTGTGACTTCTACAAGGGTGAAAAACAATTCCAGAAAAAGTTACTGAGAAAAATTGTACTTTTTCCTTCTTCTGTATTTTATTTATGTAAAAATAATGAGCCTATTTCTGATGATACAGTGCAAAATCCATTTTTACATGGGGATTACTGCTTTTACTGTATTTGATTTATTTATCACATATGAAGAAGCTTCATGTGTTCTAAGACACATAAATACAGTATTCCTGCGGTTATATGCATCTTAAAATTTGCAAATTAGGAATTCAGGATATTGGCCAGGCTGCAGCCATATTTGTCTTTATACGTTATGGGTGGATAAGTTCTGTCCCCCCACTCAGTACCACTTGGGGCACTCATACATCTGTCCTGTGACCACCGGTTTGGATTTGGTTTAATTTGACGATGACATTATTAGAGAGACATGGCATTTGCCTACCATGACATGCCTAATATGACCAGTGTTTCTCTAGGGAAAAGGCAGTCAATGTCAAACAACTGTCATCTGTGCACAGAAATCAGGCTGTTTTGCACAGCCATATTGGTTAGTTTGAGAAAAATTTTGGAACACCAAAGTGTATTTTAAATTTTGTAGTGTTTCATACCATGTATTTTGCAAATATATGATACTGTGAGAACTCATTTATCAACTGAAAAATTGCCAGGCTGTAGTGAAAAGCTCATGGAAGAATTACAGATTTCCACAAGGCAATTAAAGTTCCTCCTTTAGTTCCTCCTATAAGTTTCCTTACTTCCTCCCAAGTAAGGAAACTATACATAAACCATATTCTTCTGGTGGGAAATAGTCCATGATAGTTTTCTAGTGATTTTAAATGCTGGTAGTAACTCTTTTATTGCTGACACTGCAGGGAGGAAAGTGTAGCTACATAGACTTTTCTAAGAGAAGAATCTTGTCAGCATAAACATGTTCTTATGGAACTGAATTTTAAGAAGATAAATATTTCTCTGTTATTTAGATCCAGGTTATTAACTGCAGGAACAGCTGTACAGGGGGAGCAGTTAAATGGTGGGTGGCCATATAATACAAAATACTTGTTTGTCCATTTGTACGACATACTTGAAGAGAAGGTGGGTCCCTCAGTAATAGCTGACATTGATTAATCAAAACTATTTTTTTAAGAGATGAGTTGAAGATCTTCACATAAAATGTGAACTTCACATAAAATTATAATACAGTTGGCCTTGAATGTAATTGACATGCTTAGATAAACCTGTCCACCAAAGAATGTAATTAAAAGTGTCATGATTTTGTAACAGGTGAAGTACACAGGTATGGTATTGCTTCTTATCCTGGGAGCCCTGATTATTCAGAGTTTTATCAGAGACCTGTGGGAATGATTAATATGCTTTGCAGGTGGGTGGTGTTTTTCCTGTTTTTCATGCTTTAATGTAGAGAAGCAAATATTGCAGCAATACTACAGGACCTGTAAAGGAAGCCAAAGAAAGATTCTTATTATTTGCTAAACCTTTATTCTTCTGCAGGTCATTATGCATGCTTTGTATGACAGAGTAGTTCTCATCACTGATGTCTGGGCCTTGAAATTGGGTGTAGGCTGCAGAGTCCCAGTGTGTATGTAGAACGCATTCTGTGATTTTTTTTTTTTTTTTTTTTTAATAAGCCACCAATGTAAATTCTCTGAATCGCATGGCCTTGCTGAGCGAGGTGAATTACTGAATTTCCACTGGATTCCCAGTCTGCAGTTTCAGCCTTTAAAAATATTTCTGGATCCAGAAACGGGCAAATGCAGGGCTAGGTGGGGAAGATCGAGATGATCTCTGAAAAGCTGTTGCACAGCCTCCACAGTCAACTGCAGGACTACAACCATCTCATACCGTTGAACAATCAGAAGCAAACACAAGTTACCAAAAAACAATTATTTGGATTTTGCAAAAGGTTAATAAGTTTTCAGGGATTGCACTGGCTCTTTTGACAAGGCAGGAAAACGGGCATCGTGTCAATGTATGAGTGCATTTCTGGAACAGGGAATGTGCTGACACTACTTCAGCATAAATGCTCTAATTGAAATACTTCACGGTGACCCTTTTAATGCCATTTTTTGGAATTGTTGCGGTTATTTCAATCAGATGTTTTTTCATACAATGCCTAGACTGCTTTGCTGAGTCTGGGGATCATTGGCTGGAGGGCTGGGCAGGGGAGGGGGGAGTTTAGGATGCAATAAGTACATGACTGGAAAAGCCTTGCCACATTCTGCATAGTGATAAAATTACTTCAGTGGAGCTTTTCTCATGTATGCCAAATGATTATCTGGCCTTGATTTTTAGCCAGAAACTAACTGGTCATTAGTTAGAAGCTAAAGTCTATCTGTGTAAGATGGGGCATCTGCTAATGTGATGTGATTTAACTTATGTCATGTGCTTATTCCTACAAAGAAATGTCAATCTTTCAGTCAGGCAGAGCCCTGTTTGTGCCATTTTAATGGCTTGATACCTCTGGTTTATAGATTAAAAACATGAAAATGTGAAAATAACCATGTAACATTTTAATTACACTGGCATTAGTGTTAACGTAGAGAATGATAACAAGCATTAGGGCATAAGTTTTAGTGGCCAGAGTAAATTTAATGGCAGCTATTAACAGATTTTTGGTGATCAAGCATGAAGGAGATATTTTGTGATTTTTTTTTTTTTTTTTGGTTGTTATCTACAGAGATGTTGTGGATGCCCCATCCCTGGATGTCTTCAAGGCCAGGCTGGATGTGGCTCTGAGCAACCTGCTCTAGTGCAAGGTGTCCCTGCCCATGGCAGGGGGGTTGGAACTAGATGATCTTTAAGGTGCCTTCCAACCCTAACCATTCTATGATTCTACCTTTCTAGTTTTTAGACACAAAGCTCTAATGACCTGTGTGAGGAAATTCTTCGTTGTTACTCTGTAAACAAAATGTTTGAAAGCACCCAAATCATGGAGGCTCCATGTACCAATGATGAGAAAGTTCAGCAATAAAGCTGGCAACTACTGGCTCCTACATGGGCAACTGTGCATTCTGAATGAAACATTAAACAGAGCTTTTGACACACTGAAATGTTTCAGCAGCTACATCACTAATTATTAACTTCAGGAGAATTAATTTTGCCCTTCAAAGGAACAGTGACTTTTCAGGAGTTAGAGAGGTGCTCATTTGACAGTATGATTATTTGCAACTTAAAAAATAAGAATATTCTTTCTCAAAGTGTAGTCAGACGTGCCTGCAAAGGCAGTTACTGTATGTAATAGAAGTAATTGTAACGCCCAGAGGTATATGCCAAATGACAATCAAACAGAAAAAAATGCCTGTTTGAAATACATTGCAGTCATTTTGCAAACTAAGATAGTTGTGTATGCACATATATTAATTGGTGACAGGGCAAAATAAATTAAATGGCTTTTCACCATCCACAGGATTAGCCATTACTGGTTCAGATAAGATGAAAATGAGCTTCTATGATTGGTAAGTTGTAAGTAGAGAGTGGAAATTAAATAATTCAGTGATGTTTTACATGTTGAAAAAGAACGGACCTTATCAAAGAAGCCCCCTTATTACTCTTTCACTTTAATCTCCATCCCCCAATATATGCTGAGGACCACTCAGCTAGAATACAGCTTGGCAGTAAAGGATCTGGGGATCCTGGTGAACACCAAGTTGAAGATGAGCTAGGAATGTGCCCTTCCTTTGAGGAAGACTGATGGTACCCTGGGCTGCATTCAGAGGAGTACTGCCAACAAGTCAGGGAAGGTGATTCTTACCCTCTGCTGAGCACTGGTGAGGCCACAACTGGAGTCTGTGTCCAGTTCTGGGCTCCCCAGTGCACAAGAGACATGGACATGCTGGAGAGAGCCCAGGGAAAGGCCACTAAGGTGATGCAGGGGCTGTGGAGTATCTTTCCTATGAGGAAAGACTCAGAGAGCTGGGGCTGTTCAGCCTGGGGAAGAGAAGGCTCAAGGGGATCTCATCAAAGTGCATAAATATCTTGAAGGGGAGGGTGTAAAGAGGATGGAGCTTCTGGGCTCTTTTCAATGGTGCCCAGTGAAAGGACCAATGGCAATAGGTGCAAAAATGAAACGTGGGAGGCTCTGTCTGAACATCAGGAAACGCTTTTTCCACTGTGAGGATTACTGAGTACTGGCACAGGTTGCCCAGGGTGGTTGTAGAGTCTCCATCGTTGGAGGTACTCGAAAGCCATTTGGACCTGGTCCTGAGCAACTGGCTGTAGGTGGCCCTGTTTGAGCAGGGGAGGTGGGCCAGATGACCTCCAGGTTGCCTTTCAACCTCAACCATTCTGTGATGTCCATCCCCATTAGAGTCAATTGTATAATATAATTCTGGCTCTATGAAGAAAAATATAAGAAAAAAATACGTGCCTAAAGAGTACAAACATGGTTCATCTTTCACATAGCCTGTTACTCAACAGTAATATGTTATTGTTACATGTATAATTACATATATAAAAATAAGAAAGAATTATTTAATAATATATGCTAACAATGTTTTGGTAACAAAGCTATAAATATGAAATTTTAAATGGTAAAACTGTGAAAAATCCTTTTAAATGACAAATACAAAAGGTATTATAATACTAATATTTTCAGGATGAAGACTAGTAATTAACAATAGAAGATGAAAAAATTAGTAACTAGACTTGTTCATCCCCTGAATCATTTATCTGCACACTGCCATGAAAATAATATAAATATTTTTAATAATCTTTTAATAAGGACAAAGGCAAAAAAAAACCAACCAACTTTTCTACTCTTTCATAGCGGCTATGATGAAATTAGCAAGCATGGTGGTTGCCCTCTGATAGATATCCTGCTTCTAGTCTGCGTAACTCTTCACTACCATAGGAGTCGTTAATACTTTTTAGAATATCTAGAACTGGGCATGGAGTATAGCTGCAGTACAGATATTTGTTCCTGTTTCCCTCATAATTAGAAATGCCACTTATAAGTCAAAAATATTTGATTCATGTGATATAATTTGTAGTCTTTCCTGTAAATCAGTTCCCTCTTTCCAGTGTGTTACCAGTCTTGGTAGTGAGAAGAATCCAAGTTTTAGCTTAGTCATTATCTTACAGGACCTGCTTTAGCTAGGTCAGACCCAGTGCTGGTAGCACAAAACCATGAGCGTTGGCATTACATCATCATCTTCACAAAGTACAAGGAAGTAGTAAAAAGCAATTCAGTCATTCCAGTGTCTTTCACAACTACATCCAGAAAGATGTCACCTTTGGTACAGAGCCAGGCACAGTGAAGAACAAGGTTTGAAGTCCATGGATAACTTTACTTACTATGTAATTAATGTAAGCCCATTTCTCAGAAATTGCTTAAGAATAGCACTGAGTAATGTATTAACCATTTGCCACCCATTATTTACAGAAATACTGTCTTCTGTCTTGTTTCTTTAAAAAAACAATTGTACATAGTTTACTTCTCATCTGTCTGCTTAATGCTTTGCCAACTTTTCAGTACTCCCTTCACTGTAGTTTTTTTACACTTAGTCAGCTTTACAGTGCTCCATCAGCTTTATGAAACTATTTTATTCCTAAGATGCTTTTCATCCTCTCTACTCTGTGAAGAGTAAAGCAAATAAATTGAAGAACTAACCTGCTTTTCTGTGCTCCCACTTTCCAATTCCACAGTATCATTTTTGGTGTGACAATTTTCTCCAGTATGTTTTCATGTCAGTCATGCATGCAGTGAGAAACCATCTGGTAGCTGTAATATTCCCCAAGAGTCAGCATTGACTGCTCCTTTTGCTTTTCTGTTCAGCATACAACTAACTTCTAGTTGCTTTTTTAGGTCTAATAAATATTAACCTTCTCAAGCAGTATGTTTCAAAGCTTTTAGTTAACAGTATGGCCTGTCGTATTATTTGTGGAAGTCTCTCATGCCTTCTTGCCAGTTCTAATCTTTCTACTGAGTACTCCTTAGGTTTTCGGGTTTTGCTAAGGTAATTTCTGATACAGTATTGGTAAGACTTGAAATAATAAAAAAGACTTACACGGGACATTCTGTAATTCTTTTGCAGTGAGTAACAGAAAGGTGTATCATAGCTGTCCCTGGGACATTCTGACTTTTTCAGAAGTGATACTCAAGTTGTGCCTCTTTCTCCTTTGACAACTGCTTTCAACCTTAGCTGGCTCAATTTCTGAATTTAGACAAGAAGTCACTGTTGAAAGTGTGAACTCTTAAGCCAGCAATAAGAGATACCCTGTCTTAGCACCTAAGCATATCTCGGTGAACCTTTTTTCCGATGCTGCCAATCGCCGTTATGACAGGCGTTATGATCAATGTTATTATTAGGAATATCATTTAATGAGAGATCAAAGCAGGGCATTTGTCATTTGTTCCAAGTCTGACTGACTGCTCGATTGATTGATTTTTGCTAAGTGGCTCAAAGCTGAGGTCTGTGTTCCTTGCTGAGACCATTACCACATGCAGAACTGATGGCAGAAGCCTTGGGAGCTGAGATGTCACGTGGTAACTGAGCCAACCACCCTAACTATTACTGGCAACTTCTCTGAACCTGCCATGTTAAGTCTAGTGATGGAGAGTGGAGCACAATTTAATTAGTTGAGCTACCTTGTATTAAAAGAGGATTAATAAATAAAGAAGCAGAACAGAAATCTCAAATAAGGATGAATAGTAGTAACCCAGTCTTCTGAGGCAGGATTTGTCTCATTTGACCCCTGACTTAAGAATGGCTGCAGTTTAGTCTAATCTAGTCATCCAAAGTGGGAGTCATAAGACTGTATCATAGAAGGAGGAGAGTCAATGTATTTCTTTGGTGACTCAGATGTGGTAATTGCTGTCCTGAGGCTAATTTCCACTCCAACATCAGTGCAGAATGGCATCTTTGGCTGTAGTTGGCCCACGTCTAGGCAGGGACCCAGTGGTGTCCTTCCGCAAAGGGAGCAAGAGGACTATAACTGCGCTTCATTAAACATCTCCCTGATCCTTCAGCATGACCTCTCTCTCCAGGTTGTATTTAAACTATTCCTACAAAGGGATGACATCCAATATCACGCACGATAGCTTGACAATAAACAGTATTAATACTATCAGCTACACAAGTGTTGTTCCCTGTGATTTAGGGATGTGTTATCAGCTGAAGGGATCACAGAGGATATTGTAATGGCTCGTAAGGGTGAATGTGGAGCCGATGACCCGTGGTTTTCCTCAGAGTGTGCTGCCCTTAAGAATTATTTTAGCTACTGAGGAATGGTTCTGTCCAGCCTTTCCTGGGCTGACAGATTCACAACCGTGACAAATCTAACATAATCACTGGGAGTTTTGTTTTATGACTGTCTCCTGGATGATTGTTCTCCACCTAGGCTGCAGTGTTTCCACACCATCAGTCTGTCTCAAGCTAATGAAGCACTTTATGGCCACTTGTAGATCAGCTTTCACTGTTCAATTTACTGTGCTCTTTCTAATTAATTTGGAAGTCTAAAGCAACAACTGATACTTGTTGGTTTTTCATTGTTTCTCCCACTATTCTCTTCTGAAATCACAAGTATAGATAATCAGGTATTGGCATTATCTCACTGTTTCTCCTATTAGAAAAATATATTCAGTGAACAATCAAATTCAGAAATTCTCTTGCAGTAGTATGACAGAGGAATTTAATACACAGTATTATGGCATTATGGTAAACTATATGTGGAGCAACAGATGTATAGGCAAAAAAAAGACTAATATGTTACCATTATAATGTGAGAGGAGAAAAAAATTAGTCATCTCTTGCATGAATAAATTTCACTGGTCTCATGAATAGCTTCATATAATTTAAAACAATCCTTCTGTATAATGAACATGCAAGCTAATTAATCTAGGATTGCCACAGCACAGTATAACTCAGTCTGGGAGCATTTTGAATTTTGCCGAAGTTGTGAAGTGGGTACAGTTGAAACTGGAATTGGATGGGATTCCCGATCAATACATCTGCACATTGTTGCAGGGTATTATTACAGACAGTAACTATGATTTTTCTCTAGATTTATCCTTGTTTAAAACAATAGAGTTAAAAGTGGCAGATGGTAGTTAATGATTAGCATTCCTAGTAAACAAACTTTTGCAGGGATGTGTTTAAAGTGGTTGTGTGTATATAAATAGACAAGGAGCATGAGCTATGCAACTATAATTGAATTACATTAGCATAACTTAAGTTGAAGTGTAGTAAGTACTGAACACCTTCATTAACTTGCACAGTATAGGAGGTTAATGACATACCCCCTGTAAATGACTCTTTGGCAACAGGGCAGCGTAGAGCCATACTAGTACCCAGTAACCCCACCCTTTGTGGCTGGTGTATGGTAACTTAGTTAACTCCTACCACTCAAGCTTGGCCTCTGCTGGGATTTCTGGCAGTTGAAGCACCAGCCTTTCTTGCAGAGAGCTGGAAACCTCCCTTTGGCCTGGGACCCTACCCTCTCCGTGCCCTCCAGTTGTGCCTGCCTGCCTCCCAGCCTGGAGAGTCCTGTGCTCTCTGGGCTCTTAACAAGAGGGGTGGCAGCTGTGGTTACTCAGACTCTACAAACATATACTTTTAAACACAGAAGCTTTGCTCCCTCTGCCAAAAATTTGCCCAGCAGCACTGTGTAACTCTCTCACTAACAGAAGCTACCAATTCTTTCTGTGCCCCTTCGGTCGATAAGGGCAATAACTGTCTGTTTCAAACTGCAGATTTTGCAGGCTTTCCTTCTTTGAATTTTTTATTATTATTTTTGATGATGCGTTTTCTGGAAAGTATGCTGATTACATATTCTAGTGGGTTTGAGAATTGTACTTGAATCTTGTTGTTGGAACTGTCAGGTCTGTGTGTCAGAATCCAGCTTGAGCTGTGCATCTTTTTAGTTAAGGCATGTGTTATGGATGCTCATTCTAAACTCTTAATGGTGGGGTTAGAAGCCTGATTGAAAACCAGTAGCAATTTGTCAGTTTATCGTGCCAAGTAAAGTAAATAAACAATGTAGTTACCAGTCTAGTTAATTATTTTAAAAATACTGGTGAGTCAGGAAACTATATGCAAATTGGTAAGAAATTAATTCCTGTTACATTTGAGTAATTTGGAAGAAGCACATTGGATCCACAAGTGCTAGAAATTTATATTCTTCTCTCACATAGGAAACTCTATTGTAAATGAGCTAGTGCCTCTCTTGAGAAAGAAATGTGAATTTTGCTGACAAGCTGAGGTCTCTTGGCAGAAAAATGCTTGCTGACAGTTTGACCCAGTGGCCAATTGACTGATTTCTTTCTTTCTTTTTACTCCTATTTTAGATGCTGAAGAATACCAGCCTCCAATATGGAAATCATACTGTGAGTATGTGAGAAATTTGAAAAATCTTAGTACCTTACCAAGGTGTCACTGTTAGGTCTTTTCCCTTTGTTTAGAAAAAAAGACATAAATGTATGAGGTGCTTGTAGAAATTACTGTACAGGATAGCAATGAAACCTGAACTTTTCTGGTTCTCCATGGATCAAGTGCAGCAGAGTTATGAGTGCCAGACTCTCTGGATTTCCTTACGAGTGTGCAAATCCTGGCTTTCATAGTTTCTCTGCTGAGATTTTCAAGAAGGATTCCAGAGGTAGAGGTTAATGCTTTGTGTGTTTACTAAAGGTCAGACTTGAGTATACTTGTCTTTTATATGGGTCACCAAATCACTTTAAGATAATAGTATTTTTGATCCTTAACAATAGAAGCTGATTTTTGAAGTGGTGGTTTAGAAGTTGGAGACACCATTATCAGTTCTTTGAAGCTTCCTGTCTGCCTGTAGAAAAATCATTTACATAGAGTGCCATGCAGATGCGCATATTTTATGCTCTTTTTCCTTTGTTCTAAATGTATTTTCTAATAAAGTAGCACACAGATCTAAGACAAAATATTGGCTTTTAAAACCCTTATTAAAGGTGACCTTTAAATTTTATCTTTTTTTTTAAAACCCTTACTGGAACTTTAATGAAACTGTAGCTTTGGGGGCAGAGGGTTTGTGTTTTGTTTGGGGTTTTTTCCTGTTTTCAGATACAGAACTATCCTAAGCAAAAGTAATCTTTTTTTATTGTGGCAACTTCAAATTCAGTACAGTGCCATTACCAAAATGGAACTACAAAAAGACAAGGATCACAGTAGTTACATGCATGTACATGCACAATTTTAAAGACTCAAACTTGTCGGTTTCACTTATATGCACATTAAACTACTTTGCTGACTTCAAAGACATCACCTCTATGTTACCTGAGGAGGTCATTCTGCCTCACAATGGACTGGGTTTTTTTCAATCAAAATTTTAGTATGTCGTTAAACTACAAAAATTGCTTCTCAGAACACTGTTTTCTAGAGACTTTGTTGTTGTTGCAGCATCTTGAATGTGTAAGAAAAACCTTCTTAAAAATCAGCAAAAGTGTATTGATTTGGGTTGGACCATTCTAGCATACTTTGCTGGGGACTTGGAAAGAAGCAGGCATTCGAGTGGGTTTTTCTAGAAGAGGAACCTGGTTTACTGAAAATAAATGGGAAAGCTCCCATTGACTCTGAGACCAGGATTTGAAATTGCAGATGTTTCCTTTTTTTCAGGAAGTTTTTACTAATAAGTCAGGGAATAAGGACATGCCTTTACTTACCTCCTCTTAGTTGCCCCACTGGTGCAGCAGGCAGATCACTGCATGCAGTGAAAATGTTTGGTTACTTTTGCCTTATACCTTACACAGACTCCAAGGAAACTTTTGTTTAATTAAAAAAAAAAAAAACAACCCACAAACCCCAGCATTAACTAATAGAATATGAATATATATTTTCCTATTCAGATATATGTAGGATGCCAGTGTTGTGGTAATGACAAAGTTATGGCCCATGCATGAATGGCCTCGGAAAAAGTTACCCAGCTTCAGAATTCAGAAAATAGTTTAAGGTTACAGAGATTTACTGCTGAGGCTGCTTAGCCACAGACATACTTTTTTCATTGCAATCTTAGGTAGTGTGTGCTTCTTTACTCTGCTAGAAAAAACCCAATATGGTAAATTAATTATAGAGCTTGTGTCCAACAAATGCATTTGTTTATGATGCAATCTACTGTCCCGTCTCATCACAGTTTTAACTTAGTGTATGTATTTCACTCTTAGCAGATTGTGTTACTGCCTATTTAATAATTATTTTCAGTGTGTTTTAGCTAGTAACTTTTAAAGTTTGCTAACATACAATTAAGATAGTTTGCATACAGTTTTGTTGTTTTTTTGGTTTGGGGTTTTTTTTTTTTTAAGTCCAGGACTAATTTAGGTGCACTATGTTGCCTTTTATTGGCATCATGATCAAGGTTTGAGTCCTTCTAGCTTTCCAACAAAGGCAGATTCTCCTGTTTATGCAGGCAAAGTATTCAAATAAACAGTATTGCACATCTCCATGGGCAAATGCCGATCAAAGTGGAAGAGCTTCAGAATCCAAGCCTTACTCTTCGGCTTAATATACAAGCTTGGTTCAGCTGTATTTAGAAAAGACGGTCAATTCTAATGAAGAACCTCGTGTGCTTATGAGGAATCGTTAGAAGGTACATAGATTTCATAGATTACAAGTTTTTCCAGACTTCTTCTGATAGCCCTGGGACATACAGAAGAAAAGAAACGGCAAGAATAATTTTGTATTACCAGGGACTCGGGGGGAAAAAATCTGGAAAGTTACAAGCAGTCAGCAGTCTCTAGGCAGTAGATTTGATTGCATTTGTGTCTGAGTAACAGATCAACAAATAAATATCCAATAGCAGATTTCTTTTCAGTAGTCTGCTGTATGTTAGGAATATTACATTAAATTGCATTTTGCCTTTTTACCATCACTGGGGTAGGAAAGAAAAGAAGGTAAGAATCACAGACACGTGGGTTGGCAGGGACTTCTGGGGTAAGCTGATCCAGCTTCCCACTCAAAGTAGAACTGTTGTCAGCTCTTGAGCAGAGCAGCCATGGCTTTATCTAGCCAAGTCCTGAAAACCTTCAGGGATGGAGCCTCTCCCACCTTTGTGGTTAACCTGCTGCAGTGCTGCACTGCCCTCTTAGATCAGAACCAACAATCATACCTGCTTCATGTGATGACCGGGCAGTTTGTTTGCTGAAACAGCGTAGTCATCTTCGACTTTCCGCTACAGCACATAACGTGCTTGAGTTCTGAAGAGGTATAAAGCCACACTTTTTCTCCTTCTGCAGCTGTTGAGACTGGCATGTGCTAAGCAAGTCTAATGTCAATGGCACTTCCATGTTTATTTGCATCATTTAAGATCAGTATGCTGGTGTGAAGCAATGTGTTAAGGCATTGAGCACTGAGCCTTGTCTGATGCTGTCCTTCAGCTCTTCACAAAGTTTCCCTGCCTTCTGCCCTTCATAAAATAATAAGCACAGTGTCTCAGACTCAGTTTTGTAAGAAATTAAGGCTTTATTTCAGCCAGGCACTTAGGTTGCTAATTAAGCATGTGAGTAATCCTGCAGAAATAGGACAGCTCGTATTGTTCAAGCTTGGCGTGTGGATAAATGCCTGACTGAGATGAGGCCGAGGAATAACTAAGAAACTCTATTAAACATTCTCAGAGAGAAGGAAGCATGTTTCTTTTTTGCTTTACAAAAGCAACGATAGAATTTTTTCCTCTCTGCTGGAGCATCCCTGAACACTAGTCATGGGTGAGTTTAAAGAGGAAGCATGAGTTCCTGACACACTGCAGAATGAGAAAAATATGAAGACATTGGTGATAGTCTTTCTTCCCTGGCAGAAAAGGAGTAAGTGTTGATTTTTGCATGTCATTCCTTTGTTTCTTAGATCACGTTTTGGAATTAGACAGTTCTTTCTGAAACATATTGTTGGATTTCCTTTATTCATCCCATGAGACAAGACTCGTCCTCTAGCAGGAGCAAAAGAGAGAGATATATTCTAACTAGTTACTTTTACATCTCAAAGAAATTTTCCCCTAGAAATTCAATAATAAAAGTTTTGTTAACTTTATAAGTTCCCAGGTGATTATGATACTGTGAATGCTGACAAACTATTTGAATTATGAAACTGATAAAGACGTTTGAGGGCCAATTAAAAGCTACTGCATTTTTCTACTAGAGTGCTGCATTTTGGTCTAATATTTAGTGTGTATTATTACTGTGCATTTCATTTGCATCTGATGCTGAACAAAAAGCTACTCCCAGTCTGATGTTGTTCTCTAAACAGTAATAATACACTTTCTTTTTGCATGCGGTTGACTTTTTATAGGGTTAATTTTCTCAGGTCTAAAATAATAATGCATCATTATGTTCAAATGTCATCTTTTTTTATGATCAGAGTGGGTTTGTCTCTAACCTGCCTGTCGGTTCTAAATGGAATAGACTGCGTCAGGTGTCGATCACTGCTTACCACTGTATTAAATAAGTGTGGGTTTCTATTATTTCAGGTAACCATGTCCTTACACATTGGATTCTGTTTTAGGGTGTTCAGAGGTGAAGCAGAGGAAATGAGGCAGAAAAGCAGAGCTTGTTTATCATTTGAGCAAGTCAGTGAGGGGCATTTGCTTTCTGAACTTCTGACTATCCCCTGGACTCTGCTGGGGTCTCAGCAGCGTCAGCCAGAGTGTGAATGCCCAGCACTTCTGAAAAAGCATATAATGAAAGCGGGCAGCGCTGCAGGATGTTCAGCACTTCTGAAAATGAGGTCACTTAATGAGGTGTCTATGCTCATTGAAACTTAGCTGTAGGGCACATTTTTCTAAGTCACCTTAGCCATAATATTGCACTTGTATTCATACCCATTAGCAGGCTTTCAGATAGCAATAATTTGAAGCAGAAACTGGAGAGAACCTTTCTGGAGAAGAGCACAGCTTTTGGTAGGGTCACACTTGCTTTGCTCCTTAGTCTGTGAGATACTGCCTTTTCCTAGTTTTTCACTTAACTGCACTTTCACTGTTGTTTTACCTCCTCCACCCATGCCTTGCTGTGGATCTTTTCTGGATGTCCTTGGGTATCCAGCTGTGTGTCTATCTGTTTCTCCTCTGCTGTTCATCTCCTGTTGAACTGCTTAGTTCAATGCCACTGGTGGTTCTCAGTCTTTTCTTTCTGCTCCCAGTCTGTCTTCCCTCCCTTCATGTAATGGTTCTGCATCTCTCTCCAGTAACTTCTACTGGGTTGTCTTTCTGTCAGCTTAATGTCTTTCCATTTGAAGCTAATATGGCCAAATCTGTATTCTCTGTCTTTCCCAGGAAACCATTTCCCATTCATGATGTTTCCTGTGATTACTAACATTCACAGTTTCAATCATGCTTGTTACTTGGGGCCATTTTCTCATCCTGCATTTTTACAGGAGCCTATAATTATATTATTATTATTATTACTGTTGTTATTTATTTGCATAGTAATAATAGTACTGTATTTTCCTCTGATGTATTTCTAAATCAGGTCTTTCTCAGTTCAGATTATTGTGCAGATTAATTGCCCATGCCTCTGAGAGAATGACAGCAACCTTTTCCAGTCTATTCAAAATACAGTTGTTAAGATGATTGGTCTTCCTTGCACTCATCATGAATCCCTGTACTGATTCATCCCACTGCATCCTATCAGCATCCAGTTTTTTGTGTTTGCGTTCAAGTCTTTCGTATATCTGCCCTCTCCTGTTAGTCATTCCTTCCTTTGCTTTGTGAAATGCTGACTCTTCTCCCTACCCTTGCTTCTCCAGTTCTATCAGTCTGAGCGATCCTTTTGGTCATTTCAGAGATCTCTTCGCTTTTCTCATTTCATGTAAATGCAGCACACTCCAAGATAGGCTTCCTGTGTGTTCTTCAGATCAACTTTTTTTCCCCCAGAGCTACGAAGGTTATGTTAAAAACAGTTCCACTAGCCTAATTTGCTATGTCAGTTAATATTTAACAGGTTTGATTACTGAAAAATAGGATTTTAATGAAGTATGATTTTTCAATTAAAACTGAAATTAATAAATTGGGGAAATAGATAGTTTAGATGGGAAGCAATCATAGTCTTGCAGTATTTTGAATCCTCAGAGTTCCTTCTGTCTACTGGAAATAAATGGGGGAAGAAAAAAGTTAGTATTTTCCTCTTGGATATATTTAGTATTAAGCATCAGAAACTTGCTGAATTGGTGGTTATGGTGATTTCGGACATTCAGAAATGGACTGTAAAATCGTTATATTGGGCTCCAGATTAATCAGAGTTTTAAAAAAATATCCATGATTTTTGAAGCAAAATTTTCATGTTTTGCTTGGCAATTCTGTTGGATACACAAGTCATTTGATCACAAAAGTAAGAGGAAGGCTTTGAATCTTGGTCACACAATTGCAAGAGGTAAGAAAGACCACAAGTTATCATGAATCTTGTGCAAAAGTAGTAGGAGATCTGGTAGTGCTGAATGATGTGGGTTAAATCCAAAGCCTTAGTAAAAATTGAGTTGGATCACAGCCCTGTGCATTAAAACTGATAGGGAATATAACAACTCATGAACTCTTTATGACCCTCTGAGGAACCAGGGATGAAGATTGGGTTGGGAAAAGGAGGGATAATGCTTTTTTCCCCATTGATATTAGTAGGGAACAGAAACACCAAAAGCATTCACATCCCCTGAATGCCAAACTTGAGTGCAAGCTGAGGACTTCCCCTTTTCTCAGATTTCCGTGCTCCTAGTCCCATTTAAAGAGAAGGTGGAGAAGGTGCTGAAGAGTAATGCCAACCATTTCAGTTCACTGTCTGCAACAGAGCTTCTGTGTTTATCAAACTACAGGAGTTTATATTCCTCCCATAATCTACCACCTTCCGGGGCATAATTCTGAGCTTTACAAGCATTATGAAGAGTCCTGTCCTAGAAACTCGGTCTTTTAAAAAAATTCATAGACAGGACATGATCTTTCCAAATACAAGAAGGTCAGCATATAGAAATCCTTTCTCAAAGGAGGCAATCCAAACCTCTGGGATTTTTCCTGGAGTTATGGAGAGACAGTCTGTCTGCACTGGAATTGATTACTGTCATTGCATGTCAGCTTCTTGCCATGGCTCTGGAGTGGAAAGGAAGGAGAGGATCTCATTAAATACATGCAGTGTAGAGGCTGGGGGGCCAGGGTTCAGCAACTACCCCTAGCCTCAGGTCTCTCTCCTCCAGCCCTCAGAAGATTTGCAAAATTGATCCAGGGCTATTTGAATAGGGCATAATTGCTCTGAAAGGAATGTTTTCTTGCTTGTCAGTAATTGCGAGCAAATCTTGAAATAAATGAAGAGATTGTGGTGAACCCCTTCAAACATGCTGAACTTTTTCTTGGCCTACCCAACAAACCGCTGGTGTTACTGGTAGGCAATCTGTTCTTGAGGTGTAACAGCATGGTATATACAAAATTGAGATTTTATCCTGAGATACACCTAATAAATCTTTCTGGCTAGTCTTCCCCATACAGAAATGCAATAGCATGTTCAATACTTCTAAAGATAATACTTCTAAAAGTTAAACCAGTGATCACTTTAATTAGTTTGCAGGTCAACAACTGATTTTCATATAAATGACACAGGTACACTGACATACCTCCGTTTGCTGTCCTTTTCTCTACATTTGCATTTTGCTTTGCAGCCTCTGGCTAAAAAAGACTCATCTGAATAAAAGTTTGTGTATGTTGCTGTCTTTTAATGATCTGTACCTTTTTGTGTTTGACAGTGTATCAGTTGCAACAAGAGGCACCACGTCCCAAAAGAATCATCTGTCCTCGGGAGGTCAGTTCTTCTTTCACTCTACCTCGTTAAATCTGATGAATTGTCAGGAGCGTATGATTACCAAAAAATCTTTTGTACAGTCCGCGGGTAGTATTCACTTTAATTTTTCTAAGCCATTATTTTATATAATCATATTTTCTTAAGGCTGATTAATTAAAGCAGTTTAATATTTGCTAATTAGGCATGGAGGGCTCTTTCTAACACTAGAAGCCCCTTCATTAGATAAATGCTTATTAATCATTGCTTAGTGTGCTTTTCTGTATAGTCCCTAAAGTTTTGTGTTTCCTTGTCAAAATTAAGGTGTATTTTCTTCCTGCATCTGCATATTAACATCTGTTGGGTACGTTGCAACATGATACATGTAGTTCTAGTTTGTTGAATGCATTCTGCCAAGGATTATGTTCAAGTTAAAACACTGAACTGATAGCCAGACAGCTCTGTTCTGTCACAGAAACTGTAAAGACGATAGGCTCATTAGAAATGTGTAGGGCTGCAGGTTTGGCTGAGTCATCTTGTCCCCCTATTTTCTTTTTCTGTGTTTCTCTATTTCTCCTTAGTTAAATACATCAGTTCCTCAACCTGCATGACATAATAGTAATGGAAAACATATGTAGATGCTTCTGCTCAATCAATAAAGCTGTGATAGCTTTATCTTCTATAATGTCAGGGACAAATTTTGTGCAAATAGATATGTAATACTAGTAATAGAAATACTAAGCACATGAAGTGATTGCACAAGATATAAAAGATGATGTGAAAGAAGATAGAAACAGCGGTTCATTGGTGTGATATATAGCTCTACTCTCAAACATCATCCTGAGCTCTGACCTGTTTCCCCACACTGTGTACCCATTGAAGTAGAGCCCTAGCACAGCATCTGACAAATATTAAAAGATAGATGCTCAAAACAGTTTTGTGGCAGGAAGTTCTGTCCAAGGCACAGGTACTTGCCCAGGGACATGAAAAAGATCCAGGAATTGAATCCAGTGTTCCTGAATCCACCCCATGCCTTAACTCAGGGGCCATTGCATTTTTTTCTCAAGGGCCGTCTACCAGTTGTTTCAGGGCAGGGAGAGCAGGGTCTTGGCCTCAGACTGGAAATCTTCAAGCCCTGTCAGTTCGGGATGGTCCCAAGACATCCAGGCCGGATGTTGAGAAGGGCAAGCAAAACACCAGAGTGGGTGAACCCTTGTGTCATCCTTTCTCCCTGTCAAAGACAAGGCTCAGGGAGAAGAAGGATGCCATAGCCCTGTGGGACTTCAGTGCACGTGTGCTGAAGGGTTTTAGCAAGACCTTCCTCTCCGAAATTCTCATGTGAAACAAATGGCAGGTAGGCTTCTGTGGCTGGTATTCTCTAAAGGAGAGGACATTAAGGTTTTTACTAAATGAGTATCACGTAACCTGAATATCAGGTAATAAAATAGTAGTGATATAGTTAAAAATAGTTAAAAAATTTATTTACTTCCAGTGCGGCCTTAGAATGAGTTTCTCATTTTGTGTGAGATAAGAGTTTATCTAATATTTTACTTATCTGTTTCATTCTGGAACTACTTTGTAGAAGAACTTGTTTTGAGAAAATCTGATTAATGAGCATTGTATGCTTAGGGACCCTGGTCTACAATTTGAACTCATCATTGTGGGGATACGAGTGACAAGTCTGAATAAATTGAATCTGGAATTTCTTGTGCTAACTCAAGTTAAAGCATTTTTAATTTGCCTCTATGAGCAAAAATTTGAATCATGATAAAATGTGCTTTTAAAATGGAGTAGCAATTGTATTCTTCTTCTAGAAATAAGATTATCTACACAAGTGGAGTAAATGTACAGCTGTGAACCCTGTAGCAGTGTGTTGTATTGAACCTAATTTCTTAGACTCAAGAACATGTTATGTACAATTGAAGTTATCCTTTTCTCCCTTTGCCTGATGTTTAGAGACCATACTTATTTAGTATCTATTCAGGTCACTTCCAAAGATTCACAGAAAGAAGCTAAGATCATATTGTATTCACCAAATTAATATGTAATTAGCAAAGCAGTACGTAACAGAAGAAGTTTAAAATGTCTGATTCACATAATCTGAGTTTGGTTCTGGCTAATGAACCATTTTTATCAGCTTACTTCACAGACTAAAGAGAGTCCTATTTTGACTGGAGAGGGGTGTCCTGGTACTTAGATTGCTCCTTGTGGTTCATATTATCAGTGTTATATGAAGTAGAACTTTACTGTTCATTATATACTTTGTAGTATATATAGTTCATTATATACTTTATAGCTCTTTATATAGAAACAAGCTTTATAGAATTGTTTTGTATAGATTTTATAGAGCATCACAGATTATTTCAGGGAGAAAAATCAGTTCTAGGTTCCTACGGCACCTATTAGCTTTTCATTAGCACACAGACTGTAAGGTAGGTGTTTGGGTATTGTTTATCTTTATTCTAGTTTGACTTTAGTGTAATCTGACGATTGTATAGGCTTACTTCACTGAAAATGGTGTCTTATTAATCCTAAATTTCTATCCATTGCATAGAAAGATCTCAAAATCTAGTTTTGTGTTATGTTTGTGCAAATATATTAATTGTCAGTGCTATAGTTATTTAGTATGCAACATGATGCTTATCCGACATCTGGAGAGCAGGTGTCATCAGGATGTGTGACTGATGGGGAAAAGATTTATCTCTCCATCTGCCTATCATAGGAACTGGACTTTGAGGATGTATAATTTAGGATTCAAACTGCTTCAGACAAATGCAAACATGGCAAATAATTTTAAGTCCTTCCTGCTTATGGGAAGATGTCTTTCATTCATAATTGCCAAATTCTGCACTGTTCACAAGGAAATGGAAGCATCTGCTGCAAACAAAATCTGTAACACCGACAGATAAACTTGTGAAGCGTTGGAGGTTTTTTTTTTTTTTGCTCTCAACCCTTAGCATTTTCATCATTCCTCCATCTTTTCCATTTCATCTTCCATTTTCTCTGTGTTCCTTTGCTCTTCCATTACCTCTCTGTTATTCCATAGTCACAGGGGTTTTAGCCTCAGATGTCTGCAGTTCTACCATCTGATTTGTGTGAATTTCTTGATTAACTATATTGTGGAGACAGAAATCACCTCTCCTGATATGCAAACCACCAGACTAAAAGCTGGGACTGTAAATAAAACATGAACATTTATATCTTTGTGTCTTTGAGCTTTCCTATCATGATTTTTCTTTTATTTTCTTTTTTTTTTCCTGCATAAATATACTGTCAGCGAAAAGCAGGTCATTCCTGTAATGGGAATCATATTGAATGAACTGTTAGGGCTCCAGGTATCTAACGGCTTTAATTAATCACCACTGGCAGCGGGACTACTGTGAATATCCTACCTTCCCAATAACATTGGATTTCTGCCAATATCCTAATTTGTAACCATATTCCTTCCAGCAATGTTTTAATGATTTATTTTTTAAATAGAAAAAGTTTCATTTAAAAGTGCCATTCAGGTGGAGGAGTAGCTTTTAAATATCATGCAAGTGTTATGATAGGCACCAGAGATTCAGATTCATGTTGTGAACAAGTCATACTATAAAGCATCTTTTAGTTTTTATTCTACAGAAATGCTGATTAAAAATGGCATTCTCAGAAAACAATTCAAGCATTCAACTTCCTGGTTTTATTCAAAAGTAATATTTTAAAGTTTTCTTAATTCTAAAAAATATTTCTGGAGTAAATTATTCAGAGTCAAAGTATCTTTTAAAGAAATGGAGGTTTTAACAAAGTGAAAGAATTAAGGAAGGACAGTGACATTATTTGGGAATATTTTTGGTTAAACAATAGGCTTGTTACGAATTTCCTTAGAAGAGGGAGTGAGTCTTAACCACAAGTTTTTGCATGACTTGTGTAGAGATACTCATACCTGTGAATGCTTATTCCTGTTATCTTCCAAGAAAGCCTTAATTGCTGGCAGCAATTTTTGAGGCTGGTGAGTTTGTCTGCACTAGACCTTGCGTATTCCTAACAGTGCCTTGGCCAAGCCAGTGTCAGCAACAGTGAGAAACTCGTCTAAATTTCCCTAGTGTAGACAAAGCCTTAGAGCCCTAACTTATGTTATTATGTAGAAAAATGTCAGTTAATTGCCTTCCTCGTCGTTCTGAATTCCAAGAAGGTTTTGTCAGAAGCGGTAGAAATTATTGTTATTTTCTTTTTTTTTTCAAAATTGCCTTTAAAGCATCAAAATTATGGTTTCTTGATTAAAAGCAAATATAATTACAAAAGGGGGGGGGAAATCCCTTTTTTTTTTTTTTTTTTTTTTGCTTATGTGATTGTAAGAGGCTAAAATAATGATGGCATGTTCAGAGTGATCTGCTGAGAGTCTTTCCATCTAACCACCCGGAGGGTCAGGAACTGTTTTGACCCTCTGCGTTTCCATTACCCAGATTTATCAAAACAAGTGTATAGATAATGGCATTTCATAGGACATAAGTGTTGAAATGCTCACTAGAAGGCTTATAATGATATTGCTATCTTGTACATTACTAGCAGAGAATATACAGGATCACTGCACCTCTCCAGAACTGAACCACTGCAAGTTATTCTTTACTCAGTTTTCCTCAAAGTTTCTTCTGAAGCCTGGGATTCCATCTAAGAACAATGCAATTAGCAAAGTATCATTTAAAAAACAGCAATATTAAAAAGTACTTTAAAAATGCTTGTTACTTTTGTCAGTTCTTCTTTTAGGTACAAAAATGCTTTATATTTTATGTAAGAAAAAGCTTGTGATTAAGTAAGCTTGAGCAAGGTTGTTAGAATGAAGCCTTATTAAGATGTTTGCCAAGTATATCTGACTGGATAATAAGTATTTAATCACTGCAGTAAGTCTTCCATGAATTCCCTTATTCTGCTCACTTAGTGACCTTTACAAGCTGAATATTTTCTCATTCTTTCTGCCCTCATCTTTGTATGAACAATATCTATACTGTGGTAAAATACTAAAGAGCTGTAACAAGCATTGAAATTGGCCGTAAAATTGGTGGTAAATAATGGGAGTAAATGAGAATTTTCATGGCACTTGTTCAAATCACTCTACTGCAAAAAGTCAGACACTGCCATGAGAAGGTGTCTCTTCCTGTCAGTCCTAAGAGCTTATCTAAGATAATTCAGAATATTATATCATCTTTTCCATAGAAAGAAACCTCAGAACACACACAGTGACACACCAAGAGACCCCATTAGCCAGCAATTAAGTGAAAATGAGCAGAATTGTTCTCAAACCTCTTTTCATTAATGAAAATGTTTGTACATATAAGACTTAATGGACCCTATATCTTCAAATTCTTATAATATTGCGGCTGCTTTAATTGTGTTTTTATAATCCTGGCTTTATGATAGAAACAAAAATAAATGAGGAGGACACAGCAGTAGTCTGTGGATTGCAAATGAAGCTGAAGAGCAATTTTGAACAGACATTGACAAAAGGAGGGAAGTTCTTCAGCTGAAATCCGTAGCAAAAGTAGAAAGCCTGGCTGCACTGGAGGGGGCTGAAAACAGTTGAAGGCCAGGAAGGGTCTTTGTTTAAATTGGTGCTGCGGACTCATGGAATGTCAAAGTCTATTGTATCCCTCTAAACTGGCCACATGTAGCTTTTCATATTAGAGTTTAAAATGTGGGTTTACACCCAATGTTGGTTTTCTGTGATATCTCCATAGTGAATTTGGTCACACAGAATGCCTGTGCTTTGCAGCAGTGGATGAAAGAAAGTAGGGAGGCTGGACTATTGCTTGCCCAATATTCCCTTCTATTCAGAGAAAGTTGCCAATGTTTTTTTTTTTCCCAAGGCACTTTAAGGGCTGACAGGAAATCTCATCTCTTCTGGAGTCCTTGAAGTGTCACCCCACTGCAGTAGTAGGGTGGTGGAGCACTCAGGCAAAGCAACATCATCCTTATTTAACAGTCCATTTTAACAGTCCCTTTATTCCTGAACAAAGGAGAAAGCTTTCTAATTATCCTGCAGACATGATAGTAAATATTTCATTTAAGTAGTTACAGTTAAACAAAACTAGAAGAGGTTTGTCTGTTCCACTTGAATTTCATTGAGTTTGATTTACTAATGTTCTAGGTTATGATTTGCAAATTAGGCTGGTGTTCATCTTTTTCAGAGGAATACAGTATTAACTAATCAGTGTGTTTATTGATCACTGTGATATAGAAAAGTTAAAGACATCTTTTTGGAAAATAAGATTGCACATTCTGACTAATGAGCAAGAACTGTACATAGCTGTCTTTATGGACTGATGAACTTGCTAATTATCCCTCTGGCTTTGCTTGAAAGTTTCTTTGGGAAGGTTCACATTCTCTCAATTTTTTCCTTGGAAGCGAGTGATGTGTGTTTGTGATTTTGCAATGGAACACCAAAGAGAAGTGGTGGAGTTTATATGGTTTTCAAACAAGTATTCCTGAATTTCAGGGTTCAGAATGGAAATTCAGAAGGTTTGCAATGTAGCTTTCTGTTCATCCTTTGTTTCCAAAATACTGGCATAGATGCTTGAAATACCATCATGACTAACTTACTGATGCATTTTAACTGCCCTGTACTAATTAGTAAGAGTTTGTGTGTGTGTGATAGAGATGCTTTTATGAATAGTATGTTTATAAATAGTTATCAAAATATTCAGCTTTGTTGAAATGAAAGCATCTGTAAGTTACCATATTGTTCGTCATTTGGGAAATAAATATTCTCCTACTTAGTATTTTGCAGAGTAACTAATAAGATCTCCACTTTTTCCGGATTTAGGAAAATAGCTAGCACTGTCTAAGCTCCCTTATTCCTGTTCAGATTTTGGAGACAGCCAACCTGACTTAAGAGAAACATCTGTGATTCCCAAGTACAGAGCAGAAATACTCATCAAACCAACCACAGGAGATGAACTGAATTAATATTATTCCTCCTTGGGTTTTTGCCTCCATCCTTCCCCTGTCTCCATGCTCAGATGTTCTCCCAGTGTAACGAAGTGGCAGTGTGTCTTACACTCCACGATGCTACGCAGGGGCTTAACTAAGGTTCCCTCCTCCTCATTTTCCACCTACCCCATCCACTCTCTGTTCTGATGGATCCTTTCCTGATTTTCCTTCCACACCTCCAGCCCATACTGGAGTCTATAACCAGCCTCCAGGAGATTGGCTATAAACGTTCGTTTGGCGTTTCGCATTCACTAAGCGCCTTGCTGAAGGGCTTCACGTTTACATTAAATGGTAGCAGGGAGCTGGTTAGGAATCATGGCTTTTGGGGATGCGCTAGGGTAGGTGACATAACACCAATAGGTTTGTGGAGATGTACTGCAGACTGTTGTGGCATGTGTCATAGGAATGTTTTAGTGCTTCTCTCTGGTTACAGAATTGCAAGCAGCATTTAGAGCATTGATACCGCTTACTGCGTTTATCTGCTGCTGCTGGGGATGTTTTTCCTCCCATTTAAGGGACTCAACACATCATTCTTGAGAAAAGGGAGCACACTTTAAATGCTATATTCAAATTTTTCATCTTGCATTCAAGGTAACATTGATACTCCTTCTCACATTTCACAGTGCCCTTCCTGTGTGAAGGGAAGCTATCATCTATCAAAATAGATAACTCCTGCTTTTGCTGTTGGAGTTGTTTGAACCTGACCCTGTCTCCCCTGACTATTTAGCGGCAGCATTCTTGATTAAGATTTATTTCAGTTTATTTTCGCTGATGTTCAAGAGCGCATTGTTTCCTTTACTAGGTGAGAAAATATTTGGGTGTTTTTTTCTTTTTGTGTTCAATCTTCCTCTTTTCTGTTAGAGCCAAATATATACAGAAATATACTCTGGTTTAGTAGCAGTAGAAGATGTCTGTGTTGGGGGAGATTTTTGTTACCTTCTGGAGTTTATAGTGTTTTGTCTGGTACATTGATTATTGACTGCTGGACAGTTTGCTCAAGGCCATAGATAAGGAAATAAACCTGAGTTAAAAATAGCCTCGTAAAGGATGCCTTAAAGCAGCTCTTTTGAAAGTTTGGTATAAATAAGCAAACACAATGCTTTTAAAATTCTTTTTCTTTAAATACGGTAGAAATAACCTTGACTGAGAGGAGATCAGCCTGCAGAAAGTGTCACAGTAACAGTCAGAGCTGCTGAGCTGCTGTGTTTCTTTGTGATGCGTTCTTCTGCGAAAGGGTAGTTGGGCATCTTACCTTCTCCATAGGTTACAGCATGCCGTCAGAGCAGAGGAGTTGTGCAGCTTTGAGCAGCAGTTAATAAAAGCATTCTTTGTGTTCTTCACTCTTGTCTTTCCTTTTATATTCTTCCTAGTAGTGAAGAACTCCACTCCTACCTTCTCCCCAGTGCTGTAAATTTTACTGTGAATACTTTGTTAGAAGATACCAAACAGAATTTGGTGCTTTGCTATGCTGATAGATGTAACCTGGGTGTTGTTATTTAGGTAACCAGTGACCAGTTTATCACTTGAAGAATTGGATTTTTCTTCTAGAACAGTTCACTCGGTCCATTGCCATCTCCCTGATGCTTTTTCTTCCGAGACCCCCACAGAGGTGGGCAGAGACATGGTATTATTGTGGTTTTATATGTGATTTATACAACCTATTCAGTCTACTCCCTCTAGTCCCTATCTCCTGAGAGCAGTCCGGACAGAGATGAGGAATAGACTAGATCATGGTGTCTCGAGGCCAGAAGAAACCCAAGAAGAGATCTTTGTATATCCTCTTCTTATAGCCTTTCAAGATTGAACATTTCATGGCTACCTCTGCTTATTTATTTAGTGCTCAATTATTTTTAACACCTTCCTATGGTCTAAGCTCTGTCTTCTTGTTTGCAGTCTAAGCCTATTACTTCTTGTCATGCCTAGTAAGCGCACAGAGAACGAGTTCATTGATTTCCTCTTGAGAGTGGCCTTTTTCCTACCTGTCTGCTGCAGCCTCTCTTTTTGTCATGGTTTAACTCTGGCTTGCCAAATA
>NW_010267339.1:0-14528 GCF_000690775.1 Eurypyga helias | reverse complement strand
TGCAGTACTGTGTCCAGCTCTGAGGGACTCAACAGTAGAAGGATATAGACCGGTTGGTGCAAGTCCAGGAGAGGCCACAAAGATGCTCAGAAGTCTGGAGTGCCTCTGCTATAGTCACAGGCTGAGAGAATTGGGCGTGTTCAGCCTGGAGAAGAGAAGGCTCTGGGGAGACCTTATTGCAGCCTTCCAGTGCCTGAAGGGGCTACAAGGAAGCTGGGGGGGACTTTTTACAAGGGCCTGTAGTGACAGGACAAGGGATAACGGGTTTAAATTGAAAGTGGGGAGGTTTAGATTATATATCAGGAAGAAGTTCTTCATGGAGAGGGTGGGGAGGCACTGGAACAGGTTGCCCAGAGAAGCTGTGGATGCCCCATCCCTGGAAGTGTTCAAGGCCAGGCTGGATGAGGCTTGGAGCAACCTGGTCTAGTGGAAGGTGTCCCTGCCCATGGCAGGGGGGTTGGAACTGGGGGATCTTTTAGGTCCCTTCCCACCCAAACCGTTCTGTGATTCTATGAAATTGTGTCAATATGTGAAATACAAGTATACACTAAAATTCAGTAACACAGCAACTGGTTGCTATTTTGTGCTTGATATTTCATAATATTTCTCTTGTTTCATTGCAATGAGAGTATATTTGACTAGACTGCACATGTTGTTTATCACATTTATTTAACATTTCTGGCAGCTGAAGATATCATTGACATTAAAATGACATGGGTAAATCAACAAGAAATATATCACCTTCCCAGCAAATTTACACTGTATTTAGCATAAAATAAAATCCTCTCAAGTCTGAGTTGTTAATTCTTTTTATTTGTGCCAGACCTTTAATACAATTCCTGGTGAAGTTACTGGTATGAAATTATGGACTACTGTGGAATAGCAGTTTTACCTTAATTTCCTGCCTTGTTGCACAGATAACTCGGAGCTGGGCGTCTGGGTCTGCAGCCATTCCATGGACTGTATGTCATATAACTTTTGAACCCACATGTTTGCACTGAGTTAAAAGCAGTTGAAAATATTACTATATATTTGTGTATTACCATTAAATTCATTACTCCTGCTTCATCCAGTCAAGAAAAAATCATTTTCCAGAAATAAATGCATGCAGTAACAAAAGTATTGTCAATAGGAAAAGTGCTGAGAAGTCAAACAGATTAAGAAGAAACATTGACAAATAACTTAGTTTTTTCTATCTTTTTTCTTGTAGCTTCTTTGTTAAATAGTCAGATAGGGAGAAATGTTCAGTGGCTATGATGGAATATTGATTTATTTGTAGGAAAGAATGTCTTATGTAGATATATGTGAATTTAGCAGCCTCAGAACATGGTGTATGCTGTAAAGGTGACACCAGCTTGATGTACTTCCGTTTGACATTGCATGTTAGACATTTCCCAAGAAGCAGTGTTTTGGCAGTTTTCTTAGACACAGTAATTAAGAAGTTTGAGATTTAAATTAAAAAAAATTCAATTGGTGAATAAAAGCAGTTCATCTCTCCACGATTTGCTTATGGAAAGGAGTTTGTTTTCCATAAAGAAGCTGAGTCGCTATAGACTACGGTCTCCTACCTTGTAACGGGGAGCCAACATTGATCGGCTGGGGGAGGCCAGCAGCTTGGTTTGTGCATTGATTTGTATCTTGCAGTCAGTTGGTTTTTGTCCATTACTCTTCCTGAGAAATGCAACACACCTAGTACAGACCTGGCCTTAGGAGTAGCCTGTCCTTCAGTAAAAATACGATGGAACAAGAATAGATTCACTTCCTCCCCCTTTTTATATTTTTTGTCATTTGACAAGTAACCGACAATTACTAGATATCAGAAGTGCCTGAGAAGGAGGAAGCTGGAATAGACCTGAGGATGGGCATTTATCTAGAGTTGCTGACCCTGCAGGTCCTGGGGGGCTGACCACTCCAAATCCCTATGCTCCCCCCTCCCAGTTCTGCTTGTGGTCTGAAAGATGTCTCAGTGTCAGCACCTAATCTCCAGTGAACACCTTGCAAGCTCTGCAGCCCGGTGAAGGGTGATGCTTTTGTTTCGGTGACAGCACTATGAATCCTGGGTTTGATTAGCTTCTTCCCCCTCCCTGCGGGAGGACCGAGCTGGCAGCTGGTGGGAGCTGGCAATGTGCACTGCTGTGAACACAACTGCCCTTTGGGAAAGGGAAGCGTGAGGAGAATGAATGCTGCTTGGAGAAGCATGGTTGTGATAAAGAATCATTTCCACAATCATTATATATATTACATGTTGTGTCTGCAAGCCCTGCCACTCACCCTGCTTTCACGCAGAGCACAGAGGTCTGATTTTTCTTTCCTTCCATCACTTCCAGTACAGAAAAGAACTGGAACCAGAGAAAAACCCTTACTGCCTTCTATGAGGCCACCCTGCCCTAAAACAGTGAGAACAGGGGCATGACTTTGACTTTGGGAAGGAAATCTCATCCACTATTCTAGCCATGACACATAATGCAATGGAACAGGAATATGGCCTTTTAAACATTTTGGTTTGTTGAACTGACATTTTCTTATGTAAATTAGAATATTTCTGACTCACTGTAGTCTGTACTGCAAGCTCGGTTTGCTAACATTGTGCAAAACAAGTAGGACTCTAGATATCTGCTGCAAATGACTTAGCCTGGAATTTAATACAGTGTACAGTGACATGAGTTCATCTCTTCATGTGCTCTGCTCTGCTGAAAAATACTTCAGATGCCTGAATATAGCATTGCAGCAAGTTCTGCTGACAGAAACATGTTGGTATTCTCATATTTAATCTAATACTTCCTCTGTGACAGAAGGTTGCTTTTCCAAGCTGTGAATCCTTCTGGTCTGGAAGATACAAAAATAATATTTTTACTGGAATGGGGTCTCTGAGACCTGCCAATAAATCAATTGGAAATAGTAATTGGATTTTTGTTCTAATACATTTGCTCAATGAAGTGGAAAAATTCAGTTTCTGTTGAGAATAAATCATCTTTTCAAAAACCTGACCTTTTCAGTGGGAAGATATTTTATCCTATCAGAACTTTCTGTGTAGGTGCAGTCCAAGTGTTCTCAATCAATTGCAGTAGTTTTCTAATTTAATAGACTATCGCTGGGTCGATGTCACATTTATAACCATTGTCTGAAGATGTTTCTTCCTCTTGTCACTAGAGGAAGAAGTTAACTTCATAATATTTACATGATTTAACCTTTTAATTTTTGTTGTAGTAACCCTGGACATTGTACTCTGGAAAAATCTGGATACTTTATTTGACTTCAGAGTATGGAGCACAGGACTAGAGTTGAAGTGTTTGAAAATTTTGTGCCAACTAATACAATCTGCCTTGAGGTTTTTGTTTGTTTTAGCAGTCTCTTGGTTTTAATAAATTGGATAAGATTTTCTAGAGCATGACTGGTAGAGTAGCTCCATCTGCAGTGTATCTTGAATTACCATTGCCCCAGGTGTCCTCTGTATCCTAAACAACTCCCTAACAAGCACCCGATGATGCAGTATTGCCAACTTTTCTAGGTTTGTTCTCCTGATTGTAGGTTTGCTGCATAGTAATCACAGCTTCTCATTGGAATTCTAGCAACTTTGAATAGCAGTGGGAAAATTTTTAGCACTGCCTAAATAGAGATCACTGGTGGCTTCCTAATGCCAATATGGTTGTCTTTGGAAAGAGAAACTTAATACTTTAATGAATGCTTGCATTACTTTTTCAAATCCCATTAAAAAAAAAAACACCAAACCCAACCCAGAATATCTTTAACAGTCCTTCCTAGTGTTTTTTGTTGTTGATTATTGGAAAAGCTATGGTCTATCATAAATCTCTGGAAAGTTTAGTTGTGTTCTGTTGTTTTTGCTGATAGAGTCCAACAAAGCATGCCACCATATAACTCCTGCCACAAAGCCATGCAAATGTGCTATTGTGCTGCAGATGAAATACCATGACTGTCACCAAGCATGCTAGCTTGGGTTAGCATGGCAAAATATCTTCCAGCATGGAGCAGGCTCTTGTCCTGCTGATTCAGGGGATGGATGTGGCCCCAAATATCTTCAGTCTATGTTTGCGATCAAGAAATATGATTACAGTTCTTCTTGTGGTAAGAAAATACAAGTGAACAGAAGCATGTGAAGGTGTGCACATGTAGGCAGATTGTGTATGAAGTATTTCTACCCATGGCAGGGAAAAGACGTATTTTGGAGCATTTCAGAGTGTAGAAGAAAAATCTTGGCTATTCTTTGCCAGAAAAACAGATATTAATTGAAATTTAAACCAATTCTTCCCCTCTATTCAGCAGCCACGCAAATGTCACTGTCAGACCAAGATGCCTCAGCGATGTAGATGGACTAATAAAACCAAATGAAGAAGAAAAAACATTTATGTAGCTGGATGATGTGGAAGTTTGTGACATCCTGGAAGGAGTAGGGACAGTGTAATATAAAGGGAGGTTTGATCAGTCCTTGCAGAGAGGATCCAGCTAAGTCGGAGGAACCACCTGCTGCAGGCTGACAGACTGCCACCTCAGTAATTGGGTTCCTAAAAGTCTTCCAGTTAATACAAGGTGCCAGATTGTTTTAAACTTTGGGAATTGACATTCCTAGTTAATTTATATTTTCTGTTCTCTGTTTCCGAGGACTGTGGGGTCAAAATACATCATTTTGACAGGAGGAAAAAAAAGCAATAAGATTAATATTCAACACCAATATTCACAGCATTTAATAGTAAATGATAGATGCTACGTGCATGTGTGAAAGCTCATTTCAAAGACTCGTGAATTTAAGCTTGAGGAGGACAATTCTGTGTTCAAGGACATGTGTTTTGTTCAGCTTTCTCTGTACTGAAGTATTTGGGAGCAGACAACAATGAGGACTGGCAAGCATCTCCTCTCTCAAATTAGCACAAAATGAGTAAGAGCAGCTTCCAGCACCCACTTCTCAAGTTTGCACTGAGAATTTAAATAGGTCTGAAGCGTTGTTGGGAAAGCACATCAAGGAAAAATGCTATTTCTAGTTGTGAAAAATTGCTTTCAGCAACAGTTTTCCATCCTAGCAGGTGTTAAGGATCAGTGTGGGGCGGGTACTAATTAGGGTGGGGATCACACTGCTACTTGTTAAGGGAATTACCCTAAAAAAGCTGCAGCTGGACAAAGTGAGATTGTTGGTGACTCAGAAAAGGTTCCTGCAACTTGCTTTGTCTACAGTGTTTGTGAAGGCTCAAAGGGTCATGGGTTTGGCTGAATGTGAAGTTCTGTGGAGCTGGAGACACGTGCCTCAGGTATGAAGTTGTGTAGAGAAGGAACAGGTACTAAAAACTAATTCTGGGGGCCTATTTTTCTGAGGAGCTGTTTTCTTATGTGTTGGGGAAAAGATTGTATGTGGTTGGGTGAGCTGAGTTATTGGGTTGTTTATGGGCAGATTAAGGCACTTGTAGAGAAATTGTGTGCTCCATATCCTAGTTTATAGCTAAGAAAAGTATTAGAAGCACCTAATATTCATATTAATTGATAAGCAGTTTGGATTAAATGAGTATATATGTGATAGGTATGTAGTGAGCTGCTGTATTTCTTATTTAGCTGATTCTGATAAGTTAACTGAATCATTTAAAAGAAGCAGAAAGCAGGAGAGAGCTCATACCTGTGTTTTTGGTGCTGACTTCTACAGATGAAGTGTAATGATGGTAATTAAGTTGAAGTTGCCTATTCTGCTTTGCTGGAAGGCTGTGTTCTAGGAGAGCCTATCGTGCTGTGCGTGTTAATAAATCAGAGCAGAAACAGTTGTACTCTGCAGCTCTAAGGAAAGTGATGTCATGATGAACTCCAGATTTGGTACTTCTAACAGCTGCTTTGACTTAAGTCTTAAAAGAAACTGTGGAATGCCTTTACTGTGCCTTAATGCATAAGGTGCGTTGTCCTCTTCCTCAAAGTGCGATGTAGCTGTGACCTCAATCCCTTAAATGTGAGCAGACGTTTATTATGAAGAAAGTGACTTCATGTTTATGGAGGAGCCTATCCATAGATGCTCCTTCTCCAAGGTCTGTTGGACCTGCTGCATTTAGGGATTGTAATCCAGATAACTTGAGCGATGGCTGAAACCTGCTGGGGTTGGGAGGAGTAGAAAAGAGAATCACCATGGTCTCTTGAAGTACTAAAGTGGCCAGGATGTTTGTGATGAGCCAAGAGATACAGCATGAATTCTTCTGGGGGCAAGGGATATGTTTTTAAACTTCACCTCAGACTCTTCTTAGAAAACAAGCTGCCTCTATACAAGGGGGTTGTGTAACAGCATCTTATTTTCTAGGCTGGCTTTGTCAGCTTGTGAAGCTGCAATACATGTGTGTCTGAGCAATTTGTGTTTTTCCTGTGCAGAATACTGGGTTAAAGACTGTAGTTTTCCTCTAGGAAACCAGCGCTGCCTCCTGTGTCTTGTAATTGTAGCAGCCAGCTCTGGACCATGCTGCTGCTGTTAATCCAGCCTTTGCCTGCTTGCTCATAGGTCCAGATGTTTCTATTTTTGAACATTTTTGAGTGAAATGTTTTTATAAATGGCAGCTTTATGGTCAGTAAAAGCATGGAATGGTCTGCAGGTGTATTACTTCAATGCCAGAACTGAGCTTTGGAGGTTTTGGAAGTGAAGCATTGCACTTGTTTTCATTTTCAAGCAAATTGAGTATGAGAAACTAGGTACTGCCTTATGTTTGTGGTGGGTTTGTTTTCTTTAATGAGATGTATTTTAAGTTGTTAATTGTTTTTTTAGTACCTCATGACCTTTGTCTTGTGGTATGTGTCTGTCCCCTTTGATAACTTCTTGCCTCTAAAATTTTGAATGAAAATATTAAGAAAAATAGCAGTGTTCTGAAAACCATGCTTCTACCCTTTAAATAAAGGGCACAAACTTATTAATATGCCCTAGGCATTTGCTGTTGGTGACAGAAAGCTCAGTGTAAATTGGTCTGTGGAGTGCCTTATGGGACCCTTCTCCCACTTCAAGTCCAGAGCAGTGTAATTTCATAGTGGTGCTTAGAAAATAGCGTGAATTGTGGTTCTTTTAATTTTAGATGTAAACTTTATTTCTAACCTCTTAGCCTACTTTACAAACCTGTTTCTATTGTACATGGAAGATGATTGATTTTATTTTTAATACAAACTTTTTCTATTAGTTTCCAAGCTTACAAAACCTAGAGAATTCATTGCTACCCCTTCTAAGCTTTGCTCAGCTCTATGATAAAGAGGTGGATTGGGCCTTCAAGATATCAGTCTTAGCAATAAGAAGGTGGAAAGTTGGGGGGCAAGAAACACCCCTATCTTTACTTAAAAACACTTTAACTGGAAGACAGCAGCTGTTCATTGTCCTCTTAGTGCATTCCCACTTGCTAGGGATCATAAACCCCAGCGTGTACAGCTTCTGCCAAGCCTTTAACCTTGCCAGGTTGTTATAACAACTGCGACTTGTTAGTACATTGTAATTGAAGCTATTTCTTTAAAATTATAAAGACAATAGCTCTTTTCCTACAGGACAGAAGCAGTAGCATAAGTATGTATTTTAATGAACTTTAAAATTTCAGGGACATGCTAAGCTGAGGTAAAATTCATTCAAATTCTGTTCTTGACTTCAAAAGAACGACATTTGGTCCATGAGGTTGTTAGGGGTATGTCAGTTCTCCGTGCACTTCCTGTTTTGAGTGTTGCTAATCCCACAGTGCTTTTAGGATTGTGGGATCCTGTCTTGCACCCACAGTGGCACCATGTGAGGTACAAGGGAGGCCCAGCATGACCCAAAGGGTGGCAGGTTTTGCTATTTGGCCCTGCAACCAGAAATCAGCTGGTTTGTTGTGTATAGTAGCATGGGTGGGTTAGGTAGTAATGCTGGGGGGTGTTATCTTGGATTTATAAGAAGAATGTCAGCAGCACCCAAAAAACCAAGCTGAATGCTAGGATTTATAAGGAAGGGGCAGAAAATATTAGTGTACCTGCATAGTGAATACTGTGTGTTGTACTGGTCCCATCACTATAAAAGGATATCATAAAGGGATCTGTCACTGGGGGGGTCATCTCTAAAGAGGAGACTAGACGATGCCTGTCAGGAATGTTACAGGCTTGGCAAATGACAAGAGAAGAGACATCATAGTTTAATTTTTCCAAGTGTTTTTCTCCATGGATCCATTATTTATATTACCATTGCAGGGACTTCTCTCAGTCCTCTTGGTAACTCCGGTTTTGTTTACCCTTTATATCCTGCAAGTATGAGCTGGATGTTCCTGTTCTAAGTCTTCCAGGTTGCCTTCCTACTGTGATTTACTCTGCTCCTGTTCTCCAGCCTCAGGATTCCAATTAAAAACTCTAAAGAGTAAATAGACTTTAATCCATTGGTTCAATTCTGCTCTGCTGCTTAAGCAAATTATGTAGGAAGAACTGGCAGCATATACCAGTGTTAAATTCAGTGACCCATTATGTAATTAGTTAAGGCTTCTTTTGCATCTGATGTATTACATTTTACCAGATACTGAACTCTAACAAGAATGAGTTGCCTCAGTGGAAAAACTGTTGCTTATCAGACATTGTATTTATTACTTTATATCAAAGTTTGAATATAATATGGGACTAATGCTCAGACAAGTGCTTTTGTTACATCAACTCCTTGCTTTAGATTACCTTCCTGTATGTGAGAAGTATCTGAGTATCTTTTCACTACTAAATTCATATTGAGAGCTCTGTTGCCTGTTTTACTGTTAGACGATGTGTACTGTATGATCGATATAAACCCAAATATAGGTTAGGGGCTTCTCCTGCTATAAAAGGAGGAAATAAGAAAATGCAAATATATGCAAGATATGCAAATACAGAGAACGTGAAGAATGTTGGAAGAGCCGCGATAGCTCTGTGGTGGGCTACAGCATATTGTGCAGCTGTCACTGCCAGGGAGCCCGTCTTCATTCCTGAGATCTTGTTGGCAGCCACCTTATGGTCTGCAGTGTTGGTACCTTGCAATAACCTGAACCTATTAAAACCTGAAACCCTTCTGTCTGTAGTAGTCCTGAGAAAAATCTGGGAGCTCTTTTGGGAAGCTAGCAGCTGATTTCTGAGCTGCAAAGTGGACTTCAAAGAGTTGGCCGGGATGACAAAGTCAATGGGAGAATTGCAGGTTCTAAAAGTCTCTCAGTCTGGAGTCTGCAAAGGTACCTGAAGCAGAACATGGCTTAATATATGCTACACTAAAGATGAGATCTCTGTTGCTTCTATGGAAATGAAGCCATGATATGGGTGTAATGGCTCATCACCAGGCACTGCAGAATGCAGCTTCCCAATCCTGTGGAGTCTGCAGAGCTCGCTGCTTTTGTTCTGGTTGCAGGGATGCTAACATCCCACTCCTTGTCTGTGGGCTGTCTTTGTCTCTGCCTTTGAGTCTCTACCCTCTTATTTTTGCCTTTGATGCAGTCCTCTTAGACCTACACAGTCACGTATATCGGTTTCGATGCAGCCACGAAGCCTTCCTCGTAACATGTGTTGAGGAAAGCCTATTTTCAAAGCTGTAGGTATGTATCTTGTAGCAAGTACTGTGGTGCAGCAAGGTGCAATTTGTGACCGTGGTGGCTGTCACCAATCACCTCCTTGTTTTCCATGTGCCTTAGCCTAGTTTCCAGGATAATCTACTCCATGATCGTGCCAGGCACAGAGGTGAGACAGACTGGCCTGTAATTCCATGGGTTGTCCTTATTTCCCTGTGTGGTCTATTGCTCCCAGCTGTGCCTGAACTGTGACATTGTAGTGTTGTTTTGGTTCCTTTTTTTTTAATATACACCCACTGGGGGAAGGGATAAATCAGCATCTGGAGATTTGGTGTTTGATTTCCGTGAAATTGTTGTTGCACCAGGTTATATGAATGTATAATGAGTTACACGTACGCTGTTTTTTCATTGGGTAAGCTCTTTATAAACAATGAAGAAAACTGCTCGACTTTGAAAGAGCCTCCTTACACCGAGTCAGACAGAAGCTTCCAACACCCTCTGTAAACCATTGTGGGCATTGGGAACCCTTTCAGGCAGCAGAGAGTTTAAAGGGCTATAACAAAGTCTGCTCTTCACCTGGCTATGATACCTTCATATCAGAGTTTATTGAGGGTGGTTTTCAGATACAGCAATTACTTGTGGAGTTTTTGCTATAAGCTTCTTTGGGTGAAGAGGAAAAGGAAGATTCTACTAAAGTCTTAGTTTTTTTTATTCTTTTTCTACTTTGTGATTATTAACAAACTGATTTCCTGTGGAGGTGGAAGTGTTTGACAACAGAGAGTGAAATAATGGAAATTTTGGTAGTGAAGCTTCATTGCAGCAAGATGCTTCTTTCCAACTTGTTTTGAAGATTGTGTCTTGAACTGACACATAAAGCATGCAGTCTGCTCTGATTTAAACTCCTAAACTGTCTTTTAAGTGATGCTGATCATAGAATCATAGAATGGTGTGGATTGAAAGGGAACTTAAAGATCATCTAGTTCCAACCCCTCTGCCATGGGCAGGGACACCTTCCACTAGACCAGGTTGCTCCAAGCCTCATCCAGCCTGGCCTTGAAGACAGCCAGGGATGGGGCATCCACAGCTTCTCTGGGCAACCTGTCCCAGTGCCTCCCCACCCTCTCTGGGAAGAACTTCTTCCTGATATATAATCTAACCCTCACCACTTTCAATTTAAACCCGTTATCCCTTGTCCTGTCACTCCCTGCCCTTTTGAAAAGTGCCCCCCAGCTTCCTTGTAGCCCCTTCAGGTACTGGAAGGGGCTATAAGGGCTCTCCAGAGCTTTCTCTTCTCCAGGCTGAACAAGCCCAATTCTCTCAGCCTGTCCCCACAGGAGAGGTGCTCCAGGCCTCTGATGGGCAACATGAAGGGTCAACAGAAGTGATATAAAACATTTACAGCTTTGCTGTGCTTCTACTCTGTGCTTGAAAAAACATGTTTGGAGATTCCATTGCAAAATTCAAAATCAAATTGCAGGTTGGGCTCTGAACTCTGTTCCTCATCATGAGGTATTCCTGTGCACGCTTCGTCCTGATGCTCCCGGGACCCTACTGGCTCTAATTTCTTACAGCAAGAGTAAGAAGGGAGAAGAAAATCCTGTTGTTACCACATATTGTCCCACATGTGTGTGGGGAACTGCAGTGTCTGTTGGTTGGAATCCCCTTTTGGTATGGGTGAGAGCCCTGCCACTGTGGAGAAGATCATAGCTGAATTTCTTTCCTGGCTTCATCAAGCTATTCCTTTTAAATCTTTCCAAGCTGGAAAAAGCAGTTACTCTCTTTTGGTGAAAGGAACCTAGAGATGATTTTTGGATTGCACCAGACTTGAAGGAAGAGCAGAAAGGGCTGTGGAAATGAGCTACAGCAAAAGACACAAATCCCTACAAGATGTTTGTGTTGGGGTGAAGGTCTGCCATATGCAAATATTCACATCTACACAAATCCAAACATCTCTTGCCTGAGATAGTTTATTTGTTACTTTCTCCAGTTGGCAGTGAGGGAAAGCTGGGATGTGCAGTGTTATACGAGCTTTTAAATATAAGGCAGTAGTGCCTGAGAACATTATATCTCAAGGACAAAGAAGGAATACTTTCTGCTGTTATGAACAGGACATTAAGGACCCATCCTGCTAATGTACCAGGGCTGCAAGAAGAACCACCTTATTGACTGAAGTCGAGTGCAATTTTGGTGTAGTGAGTGAAAGCAAGAAGGGTCACTTTTGCAAGAAGAAAGCAAACGTGATCCCATTGAGGAACACCACAGTCACACAGGTTAAATAGAGAGGTATTCAAGCATTGGAGCAGAGTGGAAAAGTAAATGAGGAAAAGGAAACAACAGGGATGTAAAACCAGGCACAATAACAGTAAAGAGAAATACCTGGCTGTGCTCCTCTTCTGCACTTGCCACTGCTCACACTCCTTTTAATATGGGGCAAATGGAAATTCATTGGACCGAAAGATTGCAGAGGTTGTTGGGGTGGCCCCTGTGCCACTGCAGATGCAGTAACTGCCCCTCACAGACAGTCATGTCTCCTGTACCTTATGATGGGTGCATGGTGGTTCTGCTGCAGCAGTTGGGTGACCTGGAGCAGACCCTACCCAGCCTGCTGGCAGAGGGGGGAAGCCTCTGTGGTGACACACATCTGTGTTGTGCTGGAGATGCTCGTGTGACACCTTTGCAGGGTCAGCTTGCCCTGTAACCTGCTGCGGGAGGATGCCTGGCAGTGCAAGGGTCGCTGCTGTACCAGCTATGCTGGCCCAGGCGGAGAGGGGGCAGCTGCTCCCCACCAAGCAGCACCGATGAGACAATGAGCTGGAAATGGGGAATATGGTCACCAGCCCCGTGGTTCAGCGGCTGTTTGCCAGCAGCTCTGTTGCCTGGTAACCTTTCTGGGAACGCTTTTCCTGCACCTGGATTGTGAAAGTGTTCTAAAAACTATCATGCCAAAGCTGTAGCCAGGATGTGCTTTCTGACTAGATCCACCCCCCAGCCCTGATGGCCTTTTACTTACCTCCTATTTAAGAACTACAAATCCTCAGCCCTTTTAGAGTGATCATTGTTCAAAACTGCCAGCCAAAAAGCCTAGTAGTGATTTCTTCAGAAGGTGAAACCTTTTCTTATTAAATAATAGCCCTCAGCTTTCAGATTAGTTTAATCAAATACCACACTCCAAGCTTAATTCAGCCTAAAGCTGTTTCCCAGATGCTATTCAGCTTGAAACTGAAACGCTGTTCTATTTTCTGATTTTTCACAAGAGAAAATTCTATCCCCCGTTTCCCCAAAAGCTTGACAAGTCCCTGAGCTGTGTCACCTAGTTCTGAATTTCAAAGGTTAGGCAGTTTCATTGTGCCTTGATACGGCAGCCCCTTTTCAAGTGCTTTGCACAAGGAGTGTAGTTCCACAAGAAAGGCTTGATTATTAAATCAACATAAGTTTGTTTCTTTCAGAAACCCCAGTTTGCACCAATATCACATGACAAGATTGTATTCAACTTGATAACTGATCCAGGCCTGCAGTGAGAGTTATGTCTACATAGATATTAAACTACATCTGCGCCATAGAGCTAGAACAAAGCATGTTTCTGGGATTTCCACCACTCTTTGATTGCTGTTTGGGTGGAGATCTTAAAGTATTTCTGTTTCCAGACTGGTTTTTCTTACCTGTTAATGCAGGCTGGAAAAAGAAAAATGTATGGAAAACATGACCTGTTCTTGATGTGCTTCTCCAGAAGTAGAAAGGAAACATGAAATATTAATGTTAGGTTGTGAGAAGGGATTGATTGACTAATCTTTCCAAGTGGAAACTGATGGATGAAAGTGTCTCTGGAGAAACCTTAGAAGTTTTTGGTCAAAAGGCAGCACTGGTATTCCTTGCCAGGACCCTAGCAAATGGGTTTCAGTGGTTTGTATTTGGTAGAGCTGGGATATGTGCTTGCTTGGTGGCTTCCTTTAGAACAGTTTCAGTTCTGCAGTATTTTAGAAAACCCAGAGAACTTTCCAATTGGCAGACCTGGATTTTCTCAGCAAAATGCTTTAAAGCTTTTTTCAGAAGTTATTTTTATTTAAAATTTGTCCATATCTAAAGGTCTTCTGCAGGAAAATTCTTTTGCTTACATGAACTTCCCATTAAACCATGGCAGACCAGTTTCAGCTTGTTTAATGGCTTGTGGGTCACTGCTGACACTACTGTGGTTCAGGTCCAGACCCAGCCAAATATAGTCAGAGCTCTGGAAACAGCAGAACTGGGAGATGAAGAATGCACTTCTTTCTGGGAGAAGCAAACTGCTTTATCTTCTTGGAAAAACACCTACAGTTTTCAAAAGAATAATATTCACAGTTTTGTTCCTGCAAGAGATAAGGGAACTTTAAGGCTTTGTTCTGGTTCCGAAATCTTTTGAAATATCAGAATTGTTCTCAGAAAAGAAGTTACCAGCTTTGTCTAGGAGTCAGTGAGATTTGTCTGTATGCTTTATCTCCCTGCCTTTGGAATAGCTTTGAGCTGGATATATTACTTGATTTTTAACCTTATCATTTTTAAGGCAATCTTTTATATAATAGTAACTTCCCAGTACATCTTTCTAGTCAATACTTTGCTTAGGCTGGCTTCATGCTTGTCATAGGACATCAGCCTTGTAAAAACTTATGATGCCATAAAAAGCATCTTCGTACTGTTTGGGCTTTGCAGAGGTAGGCTGTTCAGGATATGTTTTGTGGTAGAGTCAGTGGAATGAAGGAATGGTTCAATGTGATGTACAATTCTTGAGAAAGACTATAAGGGGGAGGGAGCACAAGAGGGTCCCTGTCCTGAAAATTTTCTCTGATTTGCATTATAAAAAAGAAAAGCTCCAAATGCAAAACAAGATGCATTTACTTCTGTTAATGCACACTTCATTCCTTGGTAACTGTTTCCAAGCTGTATTGTTAGTAATGAAAACCAAATCAAAACTCATTCTAGCCTTTGAAATTACTTGACAGTTTTTCCTCTCCTGTTTTAAAGCTTGTAGGGGTGATGAACCAGTCAGGTTAATACTTTTTTTTTTTTTTT
>NW_010267338.1:0-1643 GCF_000690775.1 Eurypyga helias | reverse complement strand
TTTAAAGTGAAAGTGGAGAGATTTATTTTGGTCATCAGGAAGAAGTTCTTCCCGGAGAGGGTGGTGAGGCACTGGGACAGGTTGCCCAGAGACGCTGTGGATGCCCCATCCCTGGAAGTGTTCAAGGCCAGGCTGGATGAGGCTTTGAGCAACCTGGTCTAGTGGAAGGTGTCCCTGCCCCTGGCAGGGGGGGTGGAACTAGATGATCTTTAAGGTCCCTTCCAACCTGAACCATTCTGTGCTTTTATGAATAGATCACCTGCTGTGGTGGGTTGACCTTGGCCAGCTACCAGACCCCCACCCAGCTGCTCCTTTACAACAGCACAGGGATGGAAAAGATCAAGGGTCGAGACAAAGACAGAGAGATCACTCACCAGTTACTGTCATTGGAAAAACAGACTTGACTCAGGGAAAATCAGTTTATTGCCAATAGAAAATAGAGTAGGATGATGAAGAACAAAGACAAATCTAAACCACCATGCCTCCACCCTCCCTTCTTCCCAGGCTGAACTGCACTCGTTCATTCCCAGCTTCTCTACCTCTTACTGCTGAGCAGTGCAGGAGGATGGGGAATGGAAGTTGCGGTCAGGTCATAATGCGTTGTCCCTTCCTCTGCTTCCTCCTCATGCTCTTCCCCGGCTCCAGCGTGGGTCCTTCCCAAGGGCTGCAGTCCTTCCAGACAGCCTGCTGCAGCACAGGCTCTTCATTGCCTGCAGTCCTTCGGGGCACACCCACACCCACCTTCTCTGGCGTGGGATCCTCCCTGTTCTGCAGTGTGATCTCTGCTCCACCATGAACCTCCATGGCTGCAGGGGGACAATCTACATCACCATGGTCCTCTCAGTGGGCTGCTGGGGAATCCCTGCTCCGGCACCTTGAGCACCTCCTCCCCTTCCCTCTCTGTCCCTGTTTGTTGCAGGGCTGTTTCTCACAATATTCCTCACTCCTCACTGCCAGGCAGTGTTTTTGCCCTTTCTTAAATATATTTTCCCAGAGGATCCACCAGCATCGCTGATGGGCTGAGCTGTGGGTCCACTGGAACTGGCTTTTCCCAACACAGGACAGCCTTGCCCATGTCTCGGAGACTCCCATGGACCCCCCAGCTGCCAGCACCTGGCATGAACAGCCCGTACGTCTGCCCATGGGTCACTGCGAGATGACACGTGAGTTTGTTCCACATGGCACTTTGCACAAAAAGACCCCCCAGCTGCCAGCACCTGGCACGAACACCGTACGTCTGCCCATGGGTTACTGCGAGATGACACGTGACTTTGTTCCACATGGCACTTCGCACAAAACCCACCTTCCTCAGTGTTTTACCAAGCCAGTAAAATCAGATCTGGTAAAGAAGTAAAAGCAGACCAGTTGCAGAGAGCAGGGGAAATGATATTTCTGCATGAAGTGAGGCAGAGAGAGCAGATGGATGTCTGGCATGGGAAATGGGGTCTCACCCCACCTGTCCGCCCTGAGGCCATTTCTGCATTGCTGTTTCTAAGTCAGTGACCACCTCTGGTGAAAAATAGTGATCAACATATTCAGGCATAAGTGATAAACCAATGCAAGATGGTGATACAATGCGTAATACTGCAAAGTACAGAGCCACAGCAGAAATAAATGTGAAACAAAATAGATATAAACATGTT
>NW_010267337.1:44638-59079 GCF_000690775.1 Eurypyga helias | reverse complement strand
AATTATTAAGTTGTTCTTACCTCAACCAATGAGTTTTCCTTGTCCTTTCCTCCAGTTTTCCTCATCTACTGGGGGATGGTGGGAGAGGAGCAAGCAACTGGGTGTCCTCTCCCAGCCTCTTGTCAACCCCAGTCTACTGGCCTTTAGGTTGGGTCTGTTGGAGAGACCCTTGATGCTGTGTGAACACTGCTCAGCACTAGCGAAAATATTGGTGTATTATCAACATTGTTCTAGTTACAAATATAAAGCACAGCAGTATGTGGGCTACTATGATGCAAGTTAACTCCTTCCCAGGTAGATCCAATACAGGCTCTTCTCTGATCCTGAATCATAAACTTTCAATAGGCTGCTCCGTAGTACAGGTCTGTGCTCCACAGTTGCTCCTTTGTGTCTGGAGCAATCCATACTGTGTGTCTTTTGCACCTACATTGATGTAAGAGCCTGTCTATGTCCATTTTGAGAAGTCATGGTGGTCTGGTGAAGTTCCCACTGACTGGAAAAAGGGAAACATAACCCTCCTTTTTAAAAAGGGGAAAAAGGATGACCCAGGGAACCACAGCACAGTCAGTCTCACCCCTGTGCCTGGCAAGATCATGGAGCAGATGATGCTTTCCCATGAAAATTATGCTAAGGCACATGGAAAACAAGGAGGTAATTGGTGACAACCACTGGCAAGATCATGGAGCAGATGATGCTTTCCCATGAAAATTATGCTAAGGCACATGGAAAACAAGGAGGTAATTGGTGACAACCAATAGATATTACACCTGGAGTACTGCATCCAGCCCTGGGGGCCTCAGCATAAGAACAATATTCACTGGTTGGAGCAAGTCCAGAGGAGGGCCACAGAGATGCTCAGAGGGCTGGAGCACCTCTGCTATGGGGACAGGCTGAGAGAGTTGGGCTTGTTCAGCCTGGAGAAGAGAAAGCTCTGCAGAGACTTTCCAGTACCTGAAGTGGCCTACAAGAAAGGTGGAGAGAGACTTTTAACATGGTCCTGTAGTGACAGGACAAGGGGTAATGGGTTTAAATTGAAGGTGGGTAGATTTAGATTGGATGTAAGGAAGAAATTCTTTCCAGAGAGGGTAGTGAGGCATGGGAACAGGTTGCCCAGAGAATTTGTGGATGCCGCATCCCTGGGAGTGTTCAAGGCCAGGCTGGATGAGGCTTTGAGCAACCTGGTCTAGTGGAAGGTGTCCCTGCCCATGGCAGGGTGTCATAACTAGATGATCTTTAAGGTCCCTTCCAGCCCCAACCATTCTATGATTCTATGATCTGTTGTTGCAATCCAGGTAATAGAACAGTCCTGCCACATCTGCCTCACCCCAGTGGTACCAGAGCTCAGCAGCTGTGTACAGGCTGCTGATTTCTTTTGTGTACTTCATAGGCTACTGGCACTTGAGGTGCATTTGCAGCCAGCTTGCCCTCTCAAGGGGAGTGTGACACTCTTTTCCATCATGGTGTCCACTGTGAGCTTCCACTCCCTGCTCCTCCCCCATTTCTCTGGGATCTTTTTGGCCTCTGTCCCCACTAAGCCCAGTTAAAGTCCTTCTCACTTGGTCAGCAATCCTACTAGCAAAGACAATCTGGCCTCCTGCCTTCATTGGGCGGATCCTGTTTCTTCTCTCTGCAGTTCTCGTCCCTTGAAGAGGGATCAATGGTCAGAGCAAAGTCCTGCCAGTGACCCCCAGCTGAGCAGCAGAAGTTGACCTTCTGCCTCATCGTCTATGATCCAATACTTTTCTTTTGACCATTAGGACCAAGTAAAATACTGTCCAGGCAGCTATACCTTTCATGCTAGATCCCAGAGCCAGCCTTATCTGCTCAAGGTCTGCCTTTGTAGTACTATTAATGACCAGAAGGGTTATGAGCAAACAAAACTTCATTTTTTTCCCAGTTCCATGGTACACCAACTCTTATCCATCATTTGGTGTGTGCTTTTAAAATACAGATCAGGGATCATTAGAAAGTTTTCTTGTCGAGCCACCTGTACATCAGAGGTGGCTAAACATCCCATCAATTTGGCATCATTAAAGAAATAGATTGGATGACATACGAAAGCATAAAAAAAGGAAGAAGAGTGAAGCTTCTATTAGTCAGAAAGGAAGAAAATACTTGGAATTTAAGCAGAAAACTGGAGTAATGATTATTTCTCAGTACAGGCCTTATCATTAACATAACTCCAAAAAAATCCCCTTATAATGAAGTCAACATTCTTTCTTTCTGGATAATTTATGTGCAGAGTCAGGAGGTCATTTAAGGTTGAGCAAGAGATTCATAAAATATAGTCCTGCTTTGTCTATGTTGAGACATAAATTACACCTACTTCTGTGATTTTTACTCTGACTGTTTGTGTGTAGTTATTTCTGCTCTTGCTTGATCTGATACATTTCTTTCCGAACCTGACCTTGATGAACTGCCGTGAGTTATTCTTATATACTATTTCCCATTTTTGGAGATGGCTAAAATTAAATTTCTCTTTAATAAGGTGATCTGTCTTAGCAGACATTGATTATCTACTTAAACTAGTATTTAATCACTCTTCATAGGAGTGCAAAGTATCCTTATAATATAGTAAGGAATAAGAATTGTGAAGGGAGCGAAAAGGGAAAAAGAAGAGATGTGTTTGGTGTCACTGCAAACACTGTATCTAGAATTAGCAATGTATTTTAGGATTCAAATAAGCGAATTAGTATGTCTACATTTGATTAGTTGTCCAGACTGTCTTCATAGACAATGAGTCTCATTCAAGATGCCTGTTTATCTCTATTAACGCTGAAGTGAGCATTGCAAACTAGTTCAGTTGTAGTTGTCTAAAGTTAGTGAGATGTATCCTACCCATAAGGCCAAAACGTTTCACTACTGAGGAAAGCTTCCTTGCTGGTAGATACTCTGCAACAGAACTTGTTTCAAAATTGCATAGGATGAGAAATATCTTTCCTAATTTTGGATGTCTAAGTCCATGCTGAACACTTAAAGAATGAATTCACTTTGACATTTGTATTAGGATGAGTTGAATCATGGCTTGATGTGACCAGAAAGATTCATCCAGTCATTTTCTTCCTTTATAAGAACACGATTGCTTGATGTGTGTGTGAATGGTTACTTGCAAATGGTTTATCTTCATGTCAGCAATAGGCCTGATTATTTTGACTCCAGTTGAATGAGAATTGGTATCCTACAGTAATACCAGAGAGGGTATTTCTGTCATTATCAAGGGTAGTTCCAATAGAGATGGAAATATGACGGATGTACTTCTTTTGTGTATTTCCCAGTGTTTCCAGCATACAGTCACTTAAATTTATACTTAGTTCAATGTAATGTTTGTTGCATTAGCTTAATTTTTAATCATCTGCACTGAGATATGCTCAGATTTTATTATCTTTATGATTTTTTGTGCTCATAAATTCTTAAAAAATGGCTTGTGGCTGCTGTGGAAAAAGAAGATAGTCCAGAAAGAGCTTTGATATACAGTCCTTTTAAAGTTTGTTAAGGAAATACTATAAAATATTTAATATTTAGAAATAAAGTGATTGTATGTAATACAAACATTACAATATGAAATTACAAATGAGACAGACTGCTACTTTTGATATGCCTATTGTCACAGCTGCTGTTTTGGCTTAGGAATGTATCTGATAAAATAGCCAACAATCAAATATCTCATTGTATTAATCCTTTATACATATATTATTTCTAACCTTATTGTCTTTTTTCCCCAGTTACACTCATACAAATATATCCAGATTTCAGTGAGTATCTTCTGTATTAGAGAAATGGGAATTTAGCCCACTGTTTTCCTTTTCATAGTCTAAAAATGACTTCCTTTATTCAAATGCTGTTTAAATAGTAAAAACAGAGTGGTCATTTGATGTTTGAAGTAGATAAGCAAATCAATGTCCATAAATAAACTCAGAAAATGTAATTGTGCTAAATTTCAATGAATTGATCTTAGTTAATCAGCTAATCATAAGTACTATCCCTTTAGAGGAGGACTATTTTTTGATGTATAAGATCTCCCCGTTTTATCCATGGCTGCACACTCAGATTAACTGATAAACTCCAATCAAATTGAGACATTAATAGAGAAAGTTCACAATATTACAGTAAGTATAAGCTTTACTAATAACTGAAATTTTCACTTGATATTTGTTGTAGGAGCGTGTTTACTGTTGGGCTAAATAACACCACCGCCACTCCCTCCCCCCTTCCCCGCCCTTCCCCCACTTTAAAGAACAGTTTTGGAACAGAAAAAAAACCTGAGTATTTCTTCAGTACAACACAGGTTATTTAGTAAAAAATATATTCAAAGTCCCTCTTTGCTCTACACATAAATAATGTGGAATAAAATGGCTTGACAAACTGGAGCAAAAAAAATTACTGTGTTTCTAAATAAGTCCTCTCTTCCAAAGAACTCTTCTGTTCTCCTCACCCCAAAATATCTTCTTTTATTTTCTCTCTTGCTTTCTATTTGTGCTTGCCAACTCTTCCCTTTACCTCTCACCTTTGCAGCTTTGTCCCTAGAGCCAGCTTCCACACAGGGCTACCTGTATTAAGGAACCAATGAAGAACCATCCTGCAATGTGACATCATCTTGAGGCATGAGTGACAGGTTTTCTTAAGGATTAATTTGTGCTGAGAGAGGCTGAACTTCATTTGCTTCTGCAACAGTCAATGGAGAAAGACAAAGGCTTCTCATCCCCTAATTTAATCTATAAAGTTAGGTTCTTCCAGAGGATGATTCAAAGTAGGATCCTGTCTTTTTCTCAATCAATTATACAAGGGACTGGACTTTGTTAGCACTATTGAGATACTCCCTGAAGACTCGCCTTTTAACAAATGCGAACACATGGTAAAATACATGAGAGTCTTGTCCAAAAACTTCCTCTGATTTCAGTCTTTATGTATACTTCAAGCTTTTCTCTTTTTTCTCTTATCCTATGAGATATTACCTTCATGAAGACAGTAACTGTACATATTCATCTTTTCAGTACAAAAAGGTGCCTACTCTTCATGGTATTGTATAATTTAAAGCTATGAAATTCAAGGGGAAAAAACATTTAAGGGTGAAAAAAGAATTGTTGTATAACGTGAAATTTCCGTCAGCTGTCTTATCCCTCACAACTCCTTGTCTCTCACACTGACAAAAGGATTTTCATACATCAAGATCAGTTAATCATGTAAGCAAGGTTATACTACTAAAACTTCATTGTTTCATTTCCTTGCTCATTTCTTTATTTGCTTTCTTTTCCTGTCATATCTAAAAGTTAACTGAGGGAAGTTTTTTATCTTTTTGCTGATTTCATTTTTACAGAATTGTAACTATAAAACTTACACTGTCAAAGCAGATACACAGAACTTACTTAGATGCCAGTTGAAGTGATAATATAAACCTGTCAATACAGAGTGTTTAGATACAGTTTCTCATGAGAAATTACTAGGGAGTCAAACCCCATATTTTGCATTTAAATCAGATGTCAACTTGCTAGACCCTAAGTACCTTACCACTCTTCTTTATTTCTGGTCTTCCCAATAAAGAGAGGAATACAGTTTTGTTACAAAAGGTCAGATGTTTATAACATGATGCCTCTACAGTTGATAAAGATACCAAACTCTTCTTAAACTATAAATTAATATTGCTTTTAAAAGTTCAAATTATATTAGATTATTTGTATTTTTCAGCCTGCCAGTAACATCTCAATCACTAGTAGAGGTCACAGAATATGTACACAGTTAAAAATCAAAGGAGTGGAAAGCTACAAGCATTAATTTCAAGGAAAGATATTAGACTTCATAATAAGGCATAGATTTTCAGAAGTGATTGACATTAATTTTAAATGTTCATAACACTATTTAGAAATCAAGCCCATTCATTATGATTCAGTGTCAACAGAAACAGTCACTTCTGAAAACTGGGATTCTTTCACAGTTGTGAGTCTCTGTGCCTCAATTGTTACTACCCACATTATGAGCAGCATGAAAAAACTGAGAGTTTTTTATTAGTCTATCGTTTAAATTTTGTTTAGATATCAAGGTGATAAGTTCAAAGTTGTCCTAAGTGAACAGCTAATTGCACATCAACTGCCTTCTGTTCCAGCAAAGACTGTGTAAATGGAGCTCAAATGAAAGAGAGATGATCTAAAATTCCAGTGGAAATGTTCATTAAATTGTTATCGCAAGGAAAGAAGCACACTTATACCAATATCACCCAGCTAGCATATAATAAAAAATACAAATTTTAAACAAGCACTTTATGAATATTATGGCATTTGATGATTGAATACTTTACTGTGCATTGGAAATAGAACAAACTTTGATTTAACCTTTTAAAAAACTGCTATCTAAGACCCAGAGGTTAACCACTAGATTAAAATTTCAAGATATAGGTACTCTACTTCTGAAGAGGTAACTACCCAAAGGACATAATCTCTTTAAAGGCTCTAGTACACACCTGTAACAATCACTGAGTGATTCAGTAGAAACTTTAGAAGGGAAATAGGTTAGATAATGTAATGGAAATAATAATAATATTTATTTCATGTGTAATTCATGATAGGAAAAATGCATTGGTTTAGAAGTACATGGAAAGTGAATGTTAAAAGGACATAATTTTAGGATTATGCTAATGATTGGAGAAAATTTAAAATCTGAAGGTAAAAAAGAAATCTACCAGGCTACATCTACTAATCTCATCATTCCCATATCTTTACTCATATAAATTGGTTCATTTTATGAACCCTAATGTCATGAAGCCAGGAAAACCTTCCAGTTTGACATATGAGTGTATTTGTGGTTAAGAAAACAGGTCTAAGCTTGTTTTTATATAATTTGGGACTTTTATTGGTGGGGGGAGGGGCAGGGAGGAATTTTTTTTTTTTTTTAAGTGCTTCTGCACAGTATGAAATTTATTTTTAATAAGTAAGAAAGTTACAGGTTAAATTGAAAATAAACTTTTAGAAATGACATAATTTGACTCAATTTTCTTGGAAAGAAAGAAATCAAGATATATTGTTTTAAGCATCTTGAAAAATGTTGATGGAAATGTAAGAGGAAAGCTGGCAAGATTTAAAAATACAAAATTAATCGCTAAATGTGCAATCTGTCTCGCTCAGTGTTAACCCCCTGAAAAGGATGGATTTATTTTAAGCTATATATGAATGCTTAATTTCATAACTGATGTAAAGAGAGACATCATCCAGAATGATGTATCCCACCTTTAGGATCTGAAAATCACTAAACACTTCATGAGAATTTTCACCTATGTTATGAATAGAAATTGGTCTGCTTTTAAACAGAAAACATGAAAGATAATTACTGACAGGTAAAAGATAATTGAAATTAAATTGTAATATTTATATTCGATTAAACAGTTCATCTCAGTGGCTTTGTTGCCTAACATAAGATGGTTTAGGCAATTCAAAAGAAGTGGATAGTCAGTTTATTTTTAGGGCCTAAGCACCTACTGTATTTGCAGACATTCTGTTTTCCAAAATGTATTTTCTGCCTTAAAAAGCATCAGGTGCCTAGTGGAGACTGTTTACTGGAATGTGTCTTATCTTACTGCAATAAAATTGCACTAATTTCTGTCTTCCAGCCAGGTGTCTCCACCAGACTATGGAATCCTTAAGTATTTTGTCTTACAGCTGACTTCAAAACTTGAGGTAATTGCTTTATCATAGCATGTTGGGAAATCTATGTCTGACACAGAGGTCGAGTCCTGAAATAAGTACAGGCTTATGTTTTATGCATCCCTTGAAGATAAATTAGCTTGCTTCAGGAAATTTGATCTTGAAAGATTCAGCTCTGGAAAATATGGACAGTCTTTTATCACCCTTCCCAAATGATGCTTCTGTTAAATATTTATTTTTATCAGACTCTCTTGTAGGAATCCCACTTGGTATAGAAACATCAATGCACAGAAAGTGTGGGTAGTGGACAATCTTTTGGGGACAAACCAGAGAAAAAAGAGACATTGTTGGTTCATTTTGGAAGCCTTCTCTTGTACCTTGAGCCAGATCTGATGGCCATCGTGACTGTCATGCACACCACAGTCATTCTGCCTGTTGCAGCAACAGTCAAAATTCTCCACAACTTAACATTTGAGAATTCCCACCCCAAAATGAGACTTTGTAGCTGTATGCAGATGGGCCAGGTCTCTAGAACCTTCCTTTCTCATGTAAGCCTGAAAGTACACAAAGAAATGAATTAGGAAAAGACTCCTGAGCAGTGTGTCACTCCTCTGCTGCAGAATGGGTTCAGTACTTACCCAGTCATCATTTTTAATTTGTCCAGTTATCATTGCCAGATCTCCCAAAAACTGATCTCTGCCTGACAGGGATTAAAGCCATAAACATCATTATGTTAATGAAAACGTTACCATAGAAATCTTAGGGAAAAAAAATTTAAACACAGATCATCCTTAAAGTACTTCCTGAATGTCTCAGTGTCTTAGCTAGTTTATGAAGCTGGTTGTCTCTTTTTCTTTCTGACATATTTAAGTGAGAGTCTTTAGCTTGCTGTTATAAGAATTTGATTTCTAGTTCTCCATGACTGGGCTTTTGGATGATCCTGCTTGGTTTCTTGGAATTTTTAGGCTGTTTTAGCTTTTTTTCACCGATATTTCTCAATTTACATATTTTGCCAGGCTCTTTAATTTGTTTAGAATCTTCTTAAATGTTTTAGGCTGTTTTCTCACTCATCTTTCTGAAGACACGTTTGTGAAACTGTATAGCTGATGTCTCAAGAAACAGTAATTTTTTAATCACCATGGAAGACTTCAGTATTAATTTTGCTCTAAGTGTTGTATAAAGACCAATCATCATTCAACAGATGGTGAACTCAGAACGGTATCATTACAGAAGTATTTAACTTCTTAAATACAGTGTTGGAGAACAAATGTGACTAATAATGGCATTACTACTGAATAGCCTCAGCTATTCAGATTTGTAACAGCTGGCAGATTTCTCTTTCATTATGAATCAACAAGAAGTGTTTCTAAGTTTATACTGATCTGGATATCCTTGTAAGGATCTAATAGAAAATAAACGTAAATAATTAAATTTTAATTAAAAAAAACCCCACACGATTTCTGTAACAAATGTTCTTGGCTTGAAGTGGTCAGATTTCAATGAATTTAGGGAACCAGTGATGCTGCACTGAGGAGCTAAATTTCTTGGTTCATAGAAATTCTGGGACTCCTTCACATTCAAAAGTATGTTCAGTATCCTGGAAAAATCTTGTGGAAAAGCATTGTGGTCTTCCCTGACTAAAAAATCAACTGTAAGGTTATCAGGAATAAACTTGGAAGGAGGAAGAAACAAAATACTAGTTGGGAAAGAAAAGTCATAAGTGCAAACATGAATTTCCCAGAGAAGTGTGACTTAGACTGCTGCAAGAGAAAGAACAAAACCCCAAAAGCTAGTTTAGCTTTATAAATACCTTTCAATCAAGAAAAAATATAGCTTGAAAGCTCATGCACCAGAGCAATCTAACTGAATTAGCACAGCAGTCTGCCAAAGCTGATATACTGTCCTTCTCCATTTTCTCTCAGGAAGATGGCATAAAGCATGTGGGGAACAGCCTACAGAAATGTGAGCATGTCCTTTTCATGGAAGGGAAAGTAAAACTCAAAGATTCAGTGGCTGATGTCAGAAACACTTGATCTTTTCTGTCTCGGAACCCTGGAAATCCCACATCTGGACACAGATATGTTACATGGAACTGCAGAGTTAAGAGAAAAATTCCTATAAAATAAAATAAAATAATCTGAAAAATATAAAACCCCCCAACCCTCAAACCCCAACTAATCAAGCGCAGGACTGTTCATGACTTAAATAGCATGGCAGGAAATGGAGAAGTGTGAACACAGCCATCCAAATGATGCTTATTTGCAACAATTAACTTTATTGTTAAGTGTGATTTTTAAGGCACAATGGAAAGACATTGAAATTATATAAAGCTTACACCTGAATTTAGACATGAATATTTTGGAAAGATACATCTTCACTGTTAACTTGTAGAAATGGGACAGTTACTTCTTATTTCATTGTATCCAAAGTGCAGTCAGAATAAATTTCAAAGATTTATATCTTGACCAGTATATTTAAGTAACATACTTCCTGGATACAGTCCAAACTCAGCATGCATTATACAGAGATTAATGATATTAATTTGTATCTACTGTCATCGACCGATATGTAAGGAAGTAAATCGAGTCATTCATTAAAGTTTTCCAGGTAAAATAAGAGATTAAATTATCTTTAAACTTTTTATTATATCAAAGCAAGCTATCTGATAATAAAAATAAATTTAAGAGATCAAAGGAAACTAAGAATATTGCTCATACAGACTATGGTTTTAAAAATCACAGGGTCAGAAACTTTCTGGTTCAGATTTAAATCAGATTTACATTCATTAGGGGTCTTACCATGGGTTTTCCTTGTATTAAGGAAAAAAAATGTTCAAGCATTAATCATCTGAAATAAATATTCCAATTCTTTCTCAATTGTACTTCCACATTAGTATTATATTGCTTTTAGGTAATTTCTACATAAAAAGAAGTGAACTTTAAAACACAGTATAAAAAATCCTGTAGAAAATGGAAAATTCTCCTGCAAAAACCAACAAAAGATATTTTTTTAAATAACCCTGATATTCAGCTATTTTGGAACATTTAAAAAAAGAAAAACTACAAAACCCCAACAAAAACCCCAGCCTCTCCTCCCCACCCAGTTCTCCCCAGTCAAAAAACCCCACGAAAGTTAAAAACACCCCACAACCTGGAGAGGATTGCAGTGATAAAAAATCATGGAAAGAAGAGACGACAATCTAAATATTTATTTTAAACCATGTCACATTGTTTTCATTGTTGTAATTTGCACAGATGAATATGTAATGCTTTACTTTTTAGGATTACCGTTACTGACTTTTTTTTTTTTGTCTTCTGCACGCATTTGTGGCCTTTCATCAGTGAATCTCAATGACACCTCCTTTAGGACTTGCTATATGGCTTCGATATCTGGCATTCAATAGTACATAGGCAAATACAGCCTTGATCTAAATGCAGGGGTGAGAAAGTTCATGAAGCCATGGGCCATAATGGCATTGCAGAAAATGGGTGGACCAGTGGAAGGTCCCCGGTTTCCTCTCAGTCCAGTCCCTGATCAATGTGGACGTTCTGTGGACCTCTGAGTCCCCTCTGTACCTTGGACATTTGAACCTATTTCTCTTAAAACAGTCCAGGATGCTGGAATTGTTACTGGTGAAAATTAAATATGAGTGAACAAAGTTGCTGTTGCTTTTGCCAGGCATTTTTAGGATAAGGGAGAAATTTCTAGATGTTGTGGGACACATGCTATTTTCCCTATCAATTTTCCTAGTTCTTCATAATCAAGTAAAAGTTTAACTGTTTATTTGCTCATAAAAACACAATTAGGAAAACATGAACCTTTGTGTTGTATGTATGCCTTTATTATTAAAAAAACCCCAAAGAACCAAACACAATCAAACAAAAAAAAACCAGCAAAACAAACAAACAAACCAACCAAAAAGAGAGATCAACTCTTTGTTCAGGATGACATGTTCAAAATGGATAATAATAGTATTCACAAAGTCAAGTAATTATATCTACAGTGTTTGTCAGAGTTTTAAAACCATTATATGTTTTCTTTTTATACTACTCCAGGGAGATGAAACTGATACATTGTATGCTCAACGAAAGGTAATGGAAGCTATTTAACATCTCATTTCTGTGTATATCTTTTCTTGCTTACAGAAGGACATTTTTAAGGCAACTTTTATTGTAAAAATTGCCACTTTTGCACTCCTTTCCAAGACATTTGTCTTGGCTGGCAGAGCTGCTGCAACCTCATGTGCAAGATGAGGTTGAGAGCTAAACTAAGTTCCCTGGTAGCAACATTATCAGCTGGTCTACATGAATGATTTCTGCTCAACAGATTTGTCTTCAGAGTGAAGAGCAGAGATTTAAGGAATCATTTGCAACACCTACTGTTGTGGGAGCTGAATGCCAGTGTGTAGAAGAGGCAAGTACTTGAAAGAAAATTGTGGAAGGTCTCGCAGGTCTTTATTCATAATGTTAACAATATGACAGAGGAGATGGAGAAACACTGTGTAACTGTGGTCGAAGTAATTTTCTGAATTCACTATACCAACAACCGTGGTTCGGATCACAGCCCATAAAATCATTGCTCAGAGTCACTAGATTTCAGAAAACCAATTCTTTTCACACGTCCTAACTTCTGTATCATTACCTGAGAACGCGAGCTTTTAATTAAGAAGAGACAAAGAAATGTGAAATTATGAAATTATTAGACAGAAAAGCTGGAATACATAAATAGAGAAGACTGAAGGCAAAAGGAGAACTAACAGAACTGGTTTTAAACTTAGCTTGTGATTGAGAATGATTTTTGAGTGCCAGTGGATGACAACCCCGTAGCAATAATAATAACTGATCCTTTCATCCTGAGCGGAGAAAAAAATCACAGATCTTCAATAAAGAGTTAAAAGAAAAACTAGTAACTCTGGTAGACCATTATGGAGAGAGAGAGTGGTCCCCAGTTTTGGGTAGTGAGTAAGCTACCTCCTAGGTATCCCATCAGGGACTCTCCATTGCTTTGCTCGGGAGCTGCGTTTAAGCCCTCGCCCTTGTTCATCAACTGTGCAGTGCTGCAGGTGTGCCTGTACCCAGAATTCAGCTGAGGAGTCCCTTCAGTCCAGGAGAGGGGTCCTGATCCAGCCCATGCTGCCCTGCTTGGGGAAGCTCAGCAGCAGTGGTGGCTCCCTCCAAATGTCACTGTCATCACTCCCCCACCCCCGCCCCAGTGCCGAAGATGACAACGAGGTGGACAGAGCAGTGGGCACTTGCTGGGAAGGGCACTGCCCTGCAGTATCATAGAATCTTTTAGGTTGGAAAAGACCTTTAAGATCATCAAGTCCAACCGTTAACCAAACACTGCTAATACCACCACTAGAACATGTCCTTAAGCAATAACATCACTAACGGAACTATGGGGCTTATTCCTGTAAGGGGCAACATAGAATCATAGAATCATAGAACGGTTTGGGTTGGAAGGGACCTTAAAGATCATCTAGTTCCAACCCCCCTGCCATGGGCAGGGACCCCTTCCACTAGACCAGGTTACTCAAAGCCTCACCCAGCCTGGCCTTGAACCCTTCCAGGGAGGGGGCATCCACAACATCTCTGGGCAACCTGTTCCAGTGCCTCACCCCCCTCTCTGTGAAGAATTTCTTCCTGATATCTAATCTAAACCTCCCTGTGTTCAATTTGTACCCGTTACCCCTTGTCCTGTCCCTCCAGGCTCTTGTAAAAAGTCCTCTCCCAGTGCCCTTGTAGACCCCTTCAGATACTGGAAAGCTGCAATGAGGTCTCCTCAGAGCCTCCTCTTCTCCAGGCTGAACAAGCCCAACTCTCTCAGCCTGTCCCCATAGCAGAGGTGCTCCAGCCCTCTGAGCATCTTCGTGGCCTCCTCTGGACTCGCTCCAAGTGGTCAATATCCTTCTGATATTGAGGGATACTCAATGTCATACTCAGGGTAGCACTGAAGAACAGGAATGGAACTTAACAGGAAGTGGCCAGTAGGTACCTTCCGGCCCTTACGCTATGAAATCTCCAAGAAAAGCCGAGCAAAATGTGTAGATTAAAAATCTGTAGGAAAAATGTGTAGATTAAAAAATGCTATGATTTTATAAATAAACCTGAAAACCAGAACCTTTTAATAGAAATTGGAAATGTCAAGTCAGAAGTTGAACTCTCTGATACATGCATTACACTTGATGTTATACTTACAGGTTGGTTCAAAATTATTATAAATCTTATGCAACCACTGAAAGGTGTTAGAACCGTTAAAAAATTATTCTCTGTATTAGCAAATGATACAGCTGAGATAATACTATTAAATTAGATGGCAAATTCAAACTGATATTCATCTATGTGTTGAAATTTTTAGGTTTTAGGTGTTTATCTCTCTACCTAAGACAAGATAGACAAAGTTCACCTTTGCGGTTAGAAATGTAAAAATACTGCAATGTTTTTATAGTAAGTTCTCAAACAGCTGCTAATCTTTACTAATCTTCACACTGCATACTTATTAATTTACAAAACCACTAGTTTACAATTGTTTTCCTGTGTTTATTTTAGTGTTGGTTAATAACTCACTTTGCTATAGTGGAGAACGTTAATTACTTTCCTGAACATTTCTGTAAGGCACATAATTGAGATGGTGAAATAGTTTAATTACAGACAGTTGTTGCAGGTATAAATAGTGTTCATTTCAGAAGTGATGAGTAAACTGTAGGTTTCATTCAGTGCAGTGCTGGGACAGCAAGACCAAATACTGAGTTTACTGTGGCAAGGAATTTCTTCTTGTTGGAACTGAGAGCTGTAATTTTATGGCAGCAAAAGC
>NW_010267337.1:32295-44627 GCF_000690775.1 Eurypyga helias | reverse complement strand
AAAAAAACAAAAAAAAACCTTTTTCCCCCCCCCCCCCCTTTTTTTTTTTTTAATGTTCTGGAGGTTTCTTATTAATTGTTGGAAAATTTAGCTGTAATTATTAAATCCATAATGTGTTTCATCACCTTCAGGCTAATATTCAAGAGAAAGACTTAATTCTCGATTGTCTCTGTACAAGTGCAGTTGCACAGTCCTAAATGGTTACTGTTTGATACCTAATTTTTATCTCTGATTTTCAAAGAGGGCTCAGTTCTTTGTCCATTCAGATGTGGTTTTTTTTTTTTTCCTGCATAAATAGTCTGTACATGTTTTTCTGTGAAGCAGCTAACACACACATTCACACAAGACCATGCTATATATTGCCCTGCATATTTGAATAAAATCTGCTGGAAAAATAAGTGTTAAATGAATAAAATTGCCCATAAAATTTCTTGTATGCTAATGATTTTGAATGTATGAGATTGTGAGAGATTTAAACTTTTAAATCTTTTTCTGAAACTACAGATATTCAAGTGTTGAGTATGGATGACAAACAACAAGGAACTGTTTCAGGTGCTTGAAGATAAGTTCCTAGTTTTATACTTCTAGAGCATGCTGCCCAGCCTGTTGTTGCCACACCAGAGAGGCACAGGTCTGCTATACATCCTCTACTTTCCCATCATTCTGTGTGCCAACTCTGTACAAATGTTTCACCTAGTCTTTAATGGTAGTAGCTGTCAATACAGCTTCCTGAAAAACTTTAATTTAAAAAATGGTACTAAGTCAAATTGTACTAAGAAATAATAGGGAAAGTTTTATAAAGTTGTAGTAGGTGCTAAGCTATTTATTGTCTGTAAAAATTGCATATAAGGGTCTATGACATGATCATTGGTACCACATTCTTAGATTATATGTGGGAATTCCAGCTGCTGGGGCTAAAAGCTATGAAATACGTTTCCAATATCAGTAGAACAAGAACAATGATCCATTAAGATGAAAATAAAGACCAGGTAACTCTAGAAACTGAATATTAAATCTAAGTAATTGCTGTAAGAAACGATGCCTGAGAGAGAGTATTGAAAGTGACCTATCTGAAATGTTATTGTTGCAATTCAAGACATACTGTCTCATATACAGAGATGGTAACAAAGATACTATCCAGAAAACTGATTAGAAGAAACAAATCCAAATATTCTTGCAAAACTGAGATTGTAACTGGCCATAAGAAATAGATAAATAGTCTAGTAGTCTAATAGCTTAACAAAGTTATAAAATGTAAGAATTAGAAGATATGTTAATAGAATTGACATCTCAGAGCTGCAGGCACATAAAAAAGAGGAGACAATCTATGTATTCTTCAGAAATTACCAAAACGGATTTAAAAATGTGTCTGATGTTTGTAATTGCAAAGCTATTGGTTGAGTTTTGCTTTTCAAATCCTTGTTGCATGGTTTGGAAACCACTTTTGCACTGGCTAGTCCTTGATTTTGAAGATTCATCTTAACATGCCACATGTTCTTTAGCAAACCAAAGAGCAATGTGCATCCGTATTCAGCAATACCATAACCACTACAGCGTAACATTGTCTTTGTAGCCAATAGAGGCGCCAAGTATCTCAGATGAAACTATTTCAGCCTAAACTCTTAAGGCTTTAAGGACACGCTTACAAAAACTCATACAACGGTCTGTTAGAAACACGTCAGCTAGCTTGAAAGGATGCAATGTGGCTGCACAGTGCAGTACCATACTACAATTGCAGATTAATGCTCTATTAGACCCTGGAAGCAACACAAGGTAACCCCTGGCAGGTACAGGCACAGCATGAGGGAGCCTCTAGTTTCAGAACTACCTGGGACGCAGCCTCTGCCTGGCATTGAACTATGCTGTGCTGTCCAAACACCCATACAAATTCTCACATGTGGGGATCTCTTCAGAAGGACTCTCCTGTTCAGCTGTTTCAGGCGATGAGTAATACATAATATATGCCATTTGTGCTCCTGTGCTTAAAAGCTGTAGCAGGAGTGTCCACAGCCTTCAAACACCAGGAGCCTCTGATCTAGCGACTGCCCTTTCCTGTTTTTTCTGTCCCCAGTTTCTGAAAAGACTAACTCAACCTTTCCCTCCTTTTCCTGTAACTTCAAAAAAGTGACCTGGAATGCAGGCCACAGCAACCTAATGTTAATCTTGGTGCAACTGAGATTTTATTGATGTTAAAATCATTAATAAATCTAATAAAAAGAAGGGACCTATACATCCCCAAGTAAGATCTGAGCTGTGCAAGTGCTGAATCTTTGCTAATATTATTTGTTTTGATTAGCATTTCATTAAAATGATTATGTATCAACAATAAAGCAGTATTATCTAAACTACTACAGTAATTAATTATAGGTGAGAACTAAAATATATATATACATATAGTCTTGTCTAAGACTGCAACGCAAAAAACAGGTAAGGAAATTTACAGATTGAATAGTCGCTACAGTAAAATAAAAATTTTACCCAAGACTCCTCAGTATTGTATTCAACACCACAGATTTTTTTCCTTAAAGGCAATAATTTCTTGACAATAATATATTAATTTAACTGGATGAATACTACAGTTATGTCTCATTATATGACACTATATAGTATATTATACCAGTCAAACATGAGATTTATTAATCTAAGCAGACACTGGCATGAGAAACCTCTCACTAGGTAGTGACTCAGACCTCAGAGGTTCTGTATCTATGCTTTCATCTTCTGACAAGGGAGAGACCAGGAAGACTTCCCAGAGGCTGTTGAAACTCCTCCAGCTGAGGAAGCACCTCCTACATCCAACAGAAAGGAGGACTGGTAGAGTACAGACTTGTCCCATATTCAATATCCCAAGACAGAGATCTCTATTAAGCACCATTCATGCTCTAGAGGATTAGGTCTGCCCATCAGAGTGAACGTCTGAAATAACTCTCACAAAGATTCTAAGTTCCCACCTTTAGAATAACAGCTTTTTAGAGGTGTCTCAGCCTCCTCTTTCACGTCATAAGGCAGTACCCTAAGTATTTGAGTATTTTGGAGCAAGAACTTTCAAGCAGTGATAGGAGAGACACTGAGCCAGAGGGACAGGCAGCAAGGAGAGAAGACCTGGTTATATGGTCTGACTGGGGTATTGAAACAGAACTAGTAAAAATGGTTTATATACAACTGGGCACCATCTGAAGTGAGGAGTGCTTAGTGAACAGAATCAGAACCCAGAGCAGTTTGTGAATGAACCAGAAGACCCTCAAGAGAACAGCAATGAAGATAACAACTATTCAGGCAATAAATATGCAGTCCAGAAGAAAATATTCAAAGAAAAAGATATTCAAGTCAGAAAATCTCAGTTACTTATTACCCACATGATAAGTTCATGTTCATAAGTTTAGTTACCTACTTGCAGCAAGAAAGTACATGTGAATTGCAGCTAAAGCAACTTTGCCAAATTAGATAAATATAAATAGTTAATAGGAGGCACCTGAAGTCAAAAGCAAACACGGGTGAGAATTGAAATTTGGAATGAATGCTATGAATAAAGCAGTGCCTTATAATAGTAGCATTGATTGTGAACTACAATGGCAAACAATGAGAGAAAAATGTTTGAGCTTTGCTAAAGCTATTCCAGGGATACCCTATAGGTTTAAAGTGAAATGTAACGGTTAAATGAGAAGAAGCTGTCCTGAACTTAGGATTTGGCTTCATAAATAAATTGTACTATCTTGAATATACTAGTACAAGACCATCTATCTGTACATAATGGTATTGTGGTAATGATAAACAAATATTCCACTAATTGATATACACAAATTCTGTGGATCAGACCTTATCATATTGCTAATGGCTTCAGAATTTGTCACTGGACGGAGAGGAATATCAGGGCTTTTCCAGTAAAATTGCATTTTACGCTTCACTAGAGAAGTCTAAACAATCAGCTAAACGTTGCATCTCAAGGCATGGATTAGATACAATATGGATATATGTATATGTTTACATATACTATATATAGTATAGTGGCATATATTATATCTAGGTATGTATGTACCTGTATACATGGTATGCACATAATCTGCCTGTATTATTATGTATCCATCAGAGTAGCACATCTTTGGCAACTGAGAAGGGAAAGGTATGAAATATTATAATTTCTGACATTATTCATAATATATTCACTGTATAGTACTGAGCACTGTCACTGGCATTGGACTAAGAGCAATGGCAACAGGCTAGTTCTGTCCTATAAAAAGCAAAGGAAAATAACCTCCATGATGTGGACTATTTCCTAGAAATAGCTTTCCAGTGTATCACTGTATAGAAAGCAGCGTCTTGATAACCACATCACAGATTAACATCACTACAGTCCCCAAACACTACTTCGTTCTCCCCAAACTCCTTGACATCATCTTTCAATGCAGGTGACATGAACACTTAATTTTACAGCCCCACATCAAACTCATCCTGATTTTATCCTTCTGTGGCTCACAAATCCTGCTCCTGCCATCTCAGCTTCTTCCACACAGATGCAAACGAGAGCAGTTTCTTAGGAATTTTAATGCTGATTTCTTAGTCTTGCAGTCTTAGCCTAAATTACACTCACAATTTTTATCAGTAGAGCTTTCATTGCTGAGGGTGTGAAAAAATTCTCACCCGTTACTGACATTGTTATGTCAGAAAAATGCCTTGTGCAGAGACATTTATGCTGATGGAGGAGAGTCTTTGTCAGGCTTAGTTTATGTCACTCAGAGGATTAGTGATACTGATGGCAGAAAAACAATTTCTGCTGCCATGCTCTGCCTACACGCTAGGGGCTTTGCTGACAAAGCACTTGGCGTAACCAAAGTGGTGATGAAGACATCAGCTCATTTTTGTTGGTGCCTGACATCTGCTCACATTTGATGCGTTGCCACTGCCACCCGGAGTTTCTACCCGGCTGTGGGTACTGAGGAGTCTCACCCAGCTAAGGTGATGTGCAGAAACTTACAGGGTGTAAAGATTGATACAAGATAAGTGAGGCAGTTCTGGACTAGTTTGCCATCTTAAACTCCCCCCCCTTTTTTTTTTTTTTCTCTGAATCTGATATTTGCCCAGATTTTGACAATTTATACATTATTATCTCTATATAAAAAAATCAGGAAAATGGAAAGAACACAAGACACCTTTAAGTCTCTGAAACTGCTGATCATAAACATTATTGAAGGTGAAAGTTATCTTTTTTATATAATTTATTTACTTACTGAGAAAATAATAAATCTGATAGCTTTATCTAAGCAATGAACTGGCAGAGGCATTAAAATACATCCTTAGCAGTATCTAAACTACATTCTACTTTGATTACTGCCAGCATTTTGGGTTAGCAACTTCACTACTTTCATTTATTTGTGATGAAAACATGCCCTTAGAATTCTTGAAGACACCTATTTACTTCCTGAACTTCTGTCTTGTATCTCAATTTCTGTGAACAGTTTTTACTTAAATGAAAAATATTAATGGGATTCAATACTTGGACTCTTCAGACATATCAGGAAACTATGACTGCCAGTTGTCCACCGAAGTTAAAACACATTATTGTGTTTTACCCTTGTGAGTCTTACCCTTGACAATTCATTTGAAGGCAACTGTTTTAATAAACTGATTCATTTGAATAATTCATGCTAAATATGTAAGCATGTGATCATCATCACCTTTCCCTAACTGACACAAATGAAATGCCTATAAAGGTAAACAGACATTCCCTTTCTCCCCACACTTTCATGTGTGTTCTCCCCTGGCCATTTTCCCCCCAGACAATCCTCCATGAATTTTCTTTTTTGATGTGAAACGTTGATGATATCAGAAGAATATACATATATGACATATGTGAGATCATACACATATATATGTACATAGGTATATTTATTAATATATATATGTGGAGCTCCAGCTCCAAATCATTGTAAGTCTAGTCCTACATTTATGAAATGAATCTGAGGATAGCAATTCTTCTGGATATTCAATTTATATTTGTGTCAAGAGGAACTTCATAGGGATTATTATACGGACTGAAATTAGTTCTTTCTTACAAAGCATTAACTCTACATTCGAACATCACAAGTACCTATATCATCTCAAAACAAAGTTAGATGATGAACTTTGAAGAAAAACACACAGAAGATCCTATACAAGAACAGCATATTTTGATTCTGAATCTGTCAATATGTCTTGTTACTCCTCTTAAATTCATACATGCTAGCATGTGCAGGCTTCATGAAGAATTCCCTCTGGAGATTGGTCAGGAAGAAAACAAGCATCCATGGAACTATCTTGCTACTAACTCCTCTCTGACTACAGCTGAGCAGTAGGGGCCAATGAAAGTTTGAGGTGAAAATGACCCTGGAGAATGAGCATTCCTTTTATGTACAGCAGCAGTTTAGAGCTTATCCTAGCAGACCGTAACTTACTTGAGTGATTTGAACCAAGTCAGTGAAGAACTTCATAGGAAGGCTCCAACAGTTCCAGGCAGTTCACCTAGTTTGTGGTCACTGAGCAAGTGAAGCTCAGCACCTGAAACAAAAGTCTTCTCTTTAGTCATAAAGTAGTTTCAGTGGCAATATAATCTCTACGCATGTCTTTGCAGTATTCCATCTCTCAACCAGAGATTTTCCAGATCAATTCCTATTTCACAGGACTGGTTACATTACTGTGTGTGCAATGAATGCACACCCACATATGCAAGAACATTATGAATACATTGTAAATGGGAATTTTGTAAATGCTTACTAATTCACTAGACATTGTCTTGAAGCCGCACGTTCACCTCACTTCTGTCAGTGACAATTTATATTCACTAGAAAGCAGCTAAAGCTGGTGGTGATGGTAGGGACTGTCTAGCAGAGACATTTTATGGTTTTTATGTTTTCTGTCTTCTACTCTTGACTATCCAACTCATATACATCCTAGACACTTTGCGAGTCAAGGTTAAAAATAGTACTTCTTAGGTGCAGACATTTAAGCGAAATACAATTTCACAGAGAGTTATCAGCATACATGTTTTTGAGACTCTGGGCTGTGTTGCCTAGAAGAGATGAGAGCAGGATTTAGATCACATGCCAGTCCTAAAAACTGGCTGTTATTGCTAGATAGCAAAAGTAAACACCTGTGAGCCAGCTCAATGCACAGATGCAAATCAGACTACATATGATTTTTTCTGTTATGATGGGTCTCAAAGGGGATCCATTAGAGTTCAATTAAGAAAGAACTTGATGTAAATTTCCTTCTTCCATTTACTTGTTTATGTTTTCCACACATGCTGCACAGGAGAAAAAGAGGTATCTGTGAATTTTAGAAGCAATCACACTCTCCCTTTGATGATTTCGTTTTTATAGAACTTTCTGTTTATTTTTCTATTGCACATTTTACTTGCAAGGTTGTACTTTGCCTACAAGGTCTTTCTGGGTGTTGGTTAAAAAAAAAAAAAAAATCACAACCACCAACTCATTCCTAACCTCAGACCTTGCATGTATTACACATTAAGCAAAAGTAAATAGTATAGGCATGTCCTGGAATGCCTAACAACAAAAGAATAGAAATTAAATGCATTTTTTGTGTCTAAACAATGTTAAAGGTGAACAGACAAGCAATATTTGAAGCTAAAGAAGAGAGTTCTCGGTGAAGTGTTATTCACGTGTATTTGAAGTGTGATCTCCTTTTCACTCATTTATCTTTTGTGACCTCTTGAAAAAGGAGCAGCTCTGTGCCTTCAAGGCAGGGGGGTGAAAACTGGATGTAATTACTGGTGGCAAGTGTTATTTTCTTTACCTTGTCCTGAAGTGTCTGAATGGTAGCTTGCAATTAAAGGTACTGAATAGTAATTAACTTCTATCTTGACTACTGGTGTTAAACCCTAAGTCAGTATGCTTCAACAAAAGAATTTAGTAAGTAAACAAAGCCCTCTTTCATCTTACAAAACCCAAATTCACTCTGGAAAAAAAACCCCAAAAACCAAACAAAACCCCAAACCAAACCAAAAAACCCCCAAAAAACAGGTCTGCAAGACTTATATACAATGGTAAACTGGAAACATCGGATATAGTTATTTCTTTTAAACTTCCTAAATTGAATTTTTCTTCACAGAGAGAATTTAATTTATATGCACATCAGGCGGGATATTATGCAGAGTAAACCCAAGCACATGAAGTGTCAGAGAGAGTTTAAGCATCTCAGGTTAAGGGAAATGATTGAGACATGCTTTTGTACTGTACACAGCATCAGCACAACCTTTTTCTTTCTAGTAACAAGACTTTTGGTCTGACACTGCTGATTTTTTGTAGTTACAGGGTATGCAAGTAACGTAACTGGAAATTTTGAATTTTATGCACAAACATGTAATGTCAACACAAGAATGGCCCCTGTGGATGGTAGAAAATTAATCTCACCAAACAAAGCAAAAAAACCCTTAAACCCAATCTGCTACAAATATGAAATTTAAATGGAGGGTGAACTCATAGATGTACTGTAGAGTGAGTGCAGGAGACCACCAGAGAGAAGGGAGACCAGCAACAATGATATCTCCTGGGCATTCAATTAATCCTGCCTGCTTCATCATTTTCCAGTTCTTATTTAAGCTGCCATAAAAAGCTGAACTTTCCATTAGTGTTGTGGAAGACAGTAGTAATAGAAAGAGATTTATATCCTCAATTTAATATGCTGTATTACTTTCTATATTCTGTTCATTATTAGAGTGTAGGTAGGTCATCCAATCAGTTATCACTCAAGCACCCATAACAATTTCAGAGAAGCATGTTCAAATAACAGTCTGTTCCTGGAGAATGAAATTATTCTGTGTACTCTTAACTAGACAGTGATGGGGAGATACAATGCAAACAGATGAATGTGGTTTAGTGCTGTTGTGCAAGGTAGTAAACTATGTCTGTTATATTAGAACAATGTAACAATACGTACTTTGAAGAAAAAAAGATATTTCTATTACAGTCATCAGGTTTGAAATTCCAAGGACAGATGAAAACCTAAGCTTAGGCCTTAATTTCTGGGTCTGAAGGATTATTTGATCTATCTACCTTTGTTTAGAGAAGAAAGGCATGAAGAGAAGCGGAAAACTCCCTTTACTATGTCCAGTTTCTAACCCACACAACAGTAAAGAAAGCACTAAAAACCTGCACCAAGGACAGCCAGTGCAGTGATGTGTACCAGGGTACTTACATATTTAGAAGCAGTAGTCTTGTGTTAGGGTGGATTTATTGGTGAAAGAACAAGCTTGACAGGTCCCAGTAGTCTTGTCAGAGGATGTTGCCCTGCAGGCTGTCATTTCAACTATGCTGTGCTGGTTTTAGTTAGGATAGAGTTAATTTTCCTCACAGTAGCTGGTATGAGGCTGTGTTTTGGTTGTGCCGAGAAGTATATTGACAACATACTGATGTTCTCAGCTGTTGCCAAGCAGTGTTTATATCAGCGCAAGGACTTTTTCAGGTTCTCATACTACAGCTGTGTTGGAGGAGACGCAGCCAGGACAGCTGACCAAACTGACCAAAGGGATATTTCATTCCATAAAACATCATGCTCAGTATATAAGTTGGGGGTGGGTCAGGTGGGACGCTTGCTCTTTCTCTCTCTCTCAGGCTCTCTACTCAGGGACTTGCAGGGCATTGGTCTGTGGGTGGTGAGAATTAGTATGATTTGTTTTCCTTTCCATTATTTTCTTACATATTACTGTTAAAAGTATTAGTATTATTAGTGTTGTTATTAATATTATTATTAGTAGTATCATTGGTTTATTTAATTTATTTTCAATTCTTAAATTTTTCTAATCTCAAGTCATTAGTTTCCTTGTCTTTTCCTCTGAATTTCCTCCCCATCCCACTGGGGGAGGGAGGAAGGTGAGCAAGCAGCGGTGTGGTACTTAGTTGATGGCTGGGGTTAAACCACGAGATATGTATAAGCTCTGAATTGAGTAGGGGACAGTTACTGACATAATTTTGCGGTTGAATGAATTAATCTTGTAGTCACTCGCCTTGTAACAATTCCTCTTGATTTGCATGTGAGGATCGTTGCATGATATAGTAGCATGGTAGTTTGTCTTGTTTTGCTCTGATCTTTAGTTTCTTTCCAGGGTGGGTTGTTGTGATCTGTCTACAATTAATCCTTGAAAGCTAAAACAGTCATTAGAATCACAGATTCATAGGATTATTACTTGGAAGGAACCTCTGGAGGTCATCTTCTCCAAAACCCCACTGAAAGCAGGGCCAAATCTTCCCGAGTGATAGCGTAACAATGGTCTTTTAAAGTAGCTCTTTTCAAATTTTATCACAGCAGCTTTCATAATTGAATCCTAATCTTGAGTTTTCCATATGTTATGTTAGTTCATCTGCTAGAGTAATAATTCAATTCTCCAAATAACTTTAAAACGACTATAGAAGTTCTTGTTTAAACTAGAGAGAGAGAGAATTAAGATACCTTGGGTTGCAGCTATCAAGGTATTATTCTACTTAATAGTCTGCACAGGAAAACTGGTATTCAAGCAAGCACATCACCTGATATTTTGTTTACTACAGTTTATAGAAATTATGACTTCCTCTCATGATTTTCTTCCACTTTTAATTCTCTGTTTATCAGACCCTCTACTTCCGTATGCTACAGACTAGAATAAAGCATCTGCAGAATTTTCATTTGAAGTTTCTCCCTCCACTGTTCTTTCTCAGGATGTTCACACTAGCTTAGACCACACTAGACTAAGTTGTAAAGTATAAATGGTAAAGTGAAAATACTGTTTGCAAGACTGACAACAGCAAGCCTTAGGCTGCCTGATGTACCTGCCAATCAATCTACAAAGTACGAGTGGTTCCTCAGACATTTCTGAGACACTCTTCAGATAATTCTCAAGTTATCCTAGGATGAATTATTCTGGAATCAAGTGGACAGCTGATAAACTAAACTCTGATTTAAGAAACTATACATTAATCAGAGATTCATGAAGACTTCAGTAATATGTCATCTTGGGGTATACTGACTTTGCTTTTATGAAGGTCCTAAAATTTAGAGGCAGAACTTATCTTTTTTACAAGTAGTTGTCTCATTGTACTTGATATGACTCCTGAATGCAAAGCCTCCAACAGTCCATTCTTCAGTGCAGAAATTACTGACCTTCAGCAAAGCTTTAGAAATTCAAAGTCCCAGACTTGACCATTTTTCTCCATGAAGAGCCTACTAAACCTTTGTAAAGAACACTAAAGGAACTTCAGCAAAAAGATATTTCTCTATAGCTTTAGCATAATAATCAGGGTCATTATGAAACTAGAAATTAATACAGTCTAACAGGAGGTTTATTTATTGTCCAGTTAAAAATTCTTAATGACTTGCAAGTGTGTGTACATATATACAGTTTTATAGGCAGTTTCCTAAGGTAGCTTAGACTAATTTGTCTCATTGGCTGGTGTTTTATACCAAATGGATAATTTTTATGTTTATAGTGTGCTCTGAAAAATCTCCCCTCATCATTACCTTCCTGATACCCAGGCCATCTCCAAATGAGATCGAAATGTCTCAAAGTTTTTTGAAGAGGTGAAATGAAGTCTTAAGATTATCAGCAAAAACTATCAAGTAGGAGTCCTGAAAAATACCAAACCCAAAAATTCTTAACCAATCTTTGGAAATAGTATGATGAAGCTATATGGCAATTATAAGACAGAAAGAAAAAAAAAATTATATTGTGTAAAATGGTCAGTGGGTTTTTGGTTTAGTGTGTTTTTTAATTGGGCCATTGAATCAAGTGCTGTGCACTTGATAGCAGTAAAAAAAAGTCAGATGCTGACTACAGCCATCTGTTACAAAACAGCTGCAGGTACTTAGTATACTTAAGCTTTTGTGGTGCATATAAAGTGGTGAATGTCTAGCATAATGAGTAACACAATTCAGATTTCTATATACTTCCAATTGCACGAGAAATTTAAAATGTGAATTGATGAATTTTATATTTTAATTATTTAAAATAAAAAGGGAAACAAGTATTTTTGCTTTTAATCTAAGATATAATATATATTGTTAAGCACACATGCCATGATCTACAAATAGGGACTTGAAGACAAAGTAATTGAGAAGTTTAAGGAAAAGTTATTGACAATGTCTTCATGTTTAACGCTTCTTGTAATCTTGGATCTGTAATCAACAGTATCTTAATTTAGATTGCATTATAAGGAAACTTTCTTCTGCAAAAGGGACACTTCTATTAACAGTTTTGATTATCTTTAATTTTTCATACTACTATGATCTTTGTCCTTTAGATAATTTTGTGCAATGTCAGCTGATGATGCTTTTAATTCATAGGATCTTCCTAGCCAATGACTGCACAAAAG
>NW_010267337.1:31710-32267 GCF_000690775.1 Eurypyga helias | reverse complement strand
AAATGTAATATCCTTGATTTTACAACAGCTGTTTTGTGTTCTCTCTTTTAAAGTGAAAGCAAGACCATTTCCAATGTGGTCAAGTTGCAAAACAGACTTAGACACCCACATTTAGTTGTCCGCTTTTAAGCTTGTATCCAAGGTGCCACTGTATTTGTGGAAGATTTTTTACCTAATTCAGGTGCCCACTCAAAGGGTTTTGATGCCTTTTGAGATTTCACACATTGGCAGATCTTAAACAAGATCTATTGAAGTCCTACATCCTTCTGGAAGAGTATGGGCTGAACAATGACCAATGTCTTCTCAAATGTTTTGTAGCCAAAAGAGTCTAAAGAATGATGCAACTGATGATATGATACCAGCTCTCATTTGACTGCTATGGGCAGGTAGGCACTTAGGTGAATAATAACTTCAGAGTAAATTCTGAGTGCTAGTATAGAATCATAGAATCATAAAATCATAGAATTATAGATCCACAAGATCATAGAACCACAGGATCATAGATTCATAGAATGGTTTGGGTTGGAAGGGGCCTTACAGATCATTCAGGTCCAAGC
>NW_010267337.1:7669-31474 GCF_000690775.1 Eurypyga helias | reverse complement strand
GCCCTTTCAGGTACGGGAAGGCTGCAATTAGGTCTCCCAGGAGTCTTCTCTTCTCCAGGCTGAACAAGCCTTCCATCACAGGAGAGGTGCTTCAGCCCTCTGATTGTCTTCATGACCCTTCTCTGGACTTGCTCCAACTGGTCGATATCCATCTACACAGGGCTAGTTGATATGAAATCTATGGATAGCCCATGCACTTTTAAAGAAGTGTCTGCAAACCAGGAGGGGTATCCCAAAACAGTTCCAAGGGCACTTGAGATATATGTCCGGTCAGTGGAACTGACCCTAAGAGTTTGCATTTTGCACTTACATAAAATCTTTCAATAGCTGTATTTAGAATAAAAGTTAATGCTCTGCTACATTAAATAATACATTCTTAATATGTTAGTATGAACATATATTATTTATCATTGGTTCCCCTTAGTGATTACAGGGAATTAATTTTTATAGGAAATAGAGAGGAAAAATTACACTTAGATAGGACTAAACATATTAAACATAACCAGGTAACTGTAATGTAATGTAATAAGTAAAATGTTATATGCAAGGAATAAACCATTTAAAATTAAACAAAATCTTCCCTGAGCTGATTGATTAAAAAAAAAATATCTTCATAAGAAGAAAACCCTTCATTTGAGTCAAAACATTTTAATTTTTTTAACATGTTGTTTAAATGTTTATATGTATATGTACTGAATATAAATATTCACTATCACATTAGCTTGATAAATCGCTATGTCAATAGCAACACAGTGTGTGGATTGGTTGAGCCTACAAAAGTTGTCACCAGTTTAGAGGAAGGCAGGTGAGGGTCATGCTTGCCTTTCAAAGATCACATAGATGCATTGTAAGACTGATTTTCTTCTCTCCTACACTGCTGCAATTCAGGAATCTCCGTGTAAAGACATTATAAGGGTTTGAGGCAAGGGAATGGGCAGTGAGATTCTGGCATTCGTAACCATTTCACTTTGCTGAACAATACTTGACTACTCCACTAGAGTAAAAACATTGTTCGTGTACCCTACTGAACTCCATATCTTATGGAGGAGATTGGCATCTTAAAAAAAAAAAAAAAAAGCCACAGCTACACTGCTCAGGTACTCACTTTTTTCTGAAGAAACAAAATGTTTGGCATAAATCTGATTTCTGTCTGAACTGTCCTTATAGTTAACTTAAAGAGAAGTTAAAAAAAAAACCAACGAACTTCAGAGTTCATTGACTTGTGTCAAACACAGGTGATAAAGTTTTAAACCACAGAATCACAGAATAGTTGGGGTTGGAGGGGCCTCTGAAGGTCATCTGGTCCAACCCCTCTGCTTGAGCAGGGTCACATAGATCCAGTTGCCCAGGACTTCATAACCAGCTACAATCAGAAAAAAAGCTTAAAAATTCTTCACCCTTATCACCTGAGTGCTAGTTGCATGCTTGGAAAATTTGTAGGACCTTTATTTTCCTTTTGTCATTTTTTTTGACATTGTGGCTGCAATAAGGATCATATTTTGTAGAATTACCAAACAGGAGTTTTTCAACTCAGGAGCAACAAGAAAATCTATTTTTTTCCCCCAAATTATCGGTTCAACTGATTGAGTTCTATTGCAGTTCTCTCAGGTTTTTTTGTTGTTTTCCAACTCCTCTCTGAAACCACAAATAAATTTTCTATGATGGCCAAGTAACAAAAATGTCAAAATGCAATGAAACAAGAGCATATTTAAAAAAGCCCTAAAACATAAGGCCAAAACCCATGTGATACTTTTGTTTTCAGTCTAATTTTTCATTCTTTTTTCAGTATTGTATTCAATTCATCTTTATAATGAGTTCCATTGGGATTTTAGCAGTGAAATATTTCCCTCATCTCATGCCATTTCTTTCATACTAGTTAAAACAGTACAAAACCCCATCTCATAATGTATTCTGTATAGAATGAAATAATCATTAGTTTGTAGTTATCTATGAGTTCACATGAATATCAGTCTTTCTGCTAAGCCTGTTTACTTCAATATAAAGATACAGTTCAGTTTCTAATGAAGCTAGCAGGAAAAATCACAGATTGCGTAACTGCAGAAATATGCTTCTAGGCACAGGATCAGATGTCATGTGATATGAATGTGTTTTACAACTTTTAAGCCCTTAGCACCTTCAGAGAGACCATTAATGTATTATGATCAAACCACAGAGATGACCTTTTTAACCAACCAATTTCCATCAAACCACAAGAGAAAATATTGTAAAATATGTGCATGTGTATTTGTGTGAAGATGGGCAATATACATTAATGATGTAACAGAACACCAATCTTGGTCCCCTTCTTTACCAGACAGCTTCTAGCAAAAACCAGATTAACTCCTAAAGATTTATAGCATCTAGTGTTACTCATGACACTTCATCTGAGTAGAAGGGCTAATCAAAGAAGCTTTTGGAGCAGCCAAATGTAAGGCTGTTTTCTCAAGTGATGAACAAGTGGTTCATGAAAAGATACCTGTTCACATAGAGGCAAGGAAACAATCTCTGCTGGTTTTAGTCAGGACAGAGTTAATTTTCTTCACAGTAGATAGTATGAGGCTGTCTTGGATTTGCGCAGAGTACTGGTAGCACTGGTGTTCTGGTTGTTGCTAAGGAGTGTTTGTACCAAGTCAAGGACTTTTTCAGTTTCTGGTGCTGCATCTGTGTTCCCAGCTTCTTTGGGAGGGGACACGGTCAGGACAGCTGCTCCAGACTGGACAAAGGGGTGTTTCATTCCATAAAACGTCATGCTCACTGTATAACCTGGGGGGTTTGGCCAGGGGTGTCTCGCTTGCTCCCTGCAGCTCTGGCACTCAGTGGGCTGGCAGGTGGTGAGCAGTTGTATAATTTTTTTCTTTTCCATTATTTTCATTACATATTATGAGTGTTAGTTATTGGTATCATTTTTTCAACTAATTTACTTTCAACTACTAAATTGTTCTTATCTCAACCCACCAGTTTCCTCATCTTTTCCTCTGATTCTTCTCCTCCACTGGGGGGGAGGGGAGTGAGTGGCTGTGTGGTACTTTGCTGCTGGCTGGGGTTAAACCACGACACAATCAAGATTGCAAAATACAAAAATGATAAAAGAACATTCCATGCCTACTTTAGTTTTTAAGTAGGATGTACATGAAAACCATTCTGCCAACATTGCACAAGATAACCTTTATGTTTTTAGAAGAGTAGAATTCTTTCTAATTTAAAAAGGATGTGGTTGTGAGGTCTAACAATTATAGTGTAGTGTTTCTGTAGTGCCACCTTTTAATCTCTTACTTGTAATCCTTTCTGTTAACAGAATTTCATCCTGAAAGTTTTATATTGTCAATTCCTCAATGTATAGGTCTTATAGGAATAATCTTCCAATTCTGCACTATTTTTACATACCTAGTTTACTTGAGGTTCACATCTGTTTCATAACCTCTTCTCAGATGATAGCAACTCCTAGACAGTTTCACATCTCTCTCCTGGACTCCCTTACCTATCCTGATTTTCTACATAAGGACATTTGTCTATGTAAGGAGCACAATGAATTATTCAAGAAAGTACAATCTAACATATGAGCGTGCTAAATAAATGCCAAATGTGCATAACTACATTCATTAACTGAGAATCAACAGGTAAAAATATGTTGTACATGAAATATGTTGCATGAGAAATTACTTCTCTTCCATTTTACCTAACACAAAGAGAGACTAAAAAAAAAAAAAAAAAAAAAAATTCCATCAGAATAAATATCTTGACTGAATAGGAAAGGAAGTGAGTTAAACAATATGAAGAAAAATATATCTGGAATTTTTTATGTGATACATTACATCCTCTTCCTCATCCCTGTATGCCCTTGTGAATCAAGATCCTGCAGAATATTGACTGAAATTACTTTATAAAAGTTATAATAATGAGTGCTGAGCTAAAGGGGAAAGGAAATGAATTTCATGATGATAACGAAGATTATGACTATCATGAATTATTACATCTGTAAGACTGAGCTATGTAGGATCCAACTTTAAAACTTAAAGTATCTATATTTTTATTTAACAACAGTCCCAGAATACTTCATTGCCTCAGTTCAGAGCTAAAGGCCTAAAGCATTATTAACTACCCTAGTGACTAGGAAACCCAGATGGGAGTCAGTCCTTTACACCACTACAGGTGTTTTAAAATTGATGACTCTCAAATGTAAAACACAAAACAGGGAGCATAATCCAGGACTCACAGCCTGATGGAGTGCTTTAAGCACTCGACTGTGAAGTGAAGATCCCTCATCTTGTATATCTCTTCTACTTAGTAGTTGAGTGCTGAGTTTTCAACAGGAAACTCTTCAGTATGCTTGACTCTCCCCTCCCATATAATCTTCAAAATGGAGAGAGATAGAAAGAATAAGAACTTAATTGGGAGATTTTGAGTTTGGCCCTAATACAAGAACACAACAAATGCCCCCCCTCCCCGTCAAACCAATGGTTAATCTTGCCCAAGAACAGTAAGAATTGCCATTTAGGAAGACACTACAAACCAATACATTTTGTACAACCAGTTGACTGCCTTATACTCCTCCAACATCCCATTGTTGTATCAGAGATACTGGAGGATGGATCCTTGCCTAAATGCTCCAAAGAGTAGCTATTACTAATGAATGCCACTTTCTTCAGGAACTCTAGTAACTCTGTCATTATTTACTAAAGACAGGATGAATATTTTCTTAGATATGATCTGGCAGATACCTCAATGACAGATCCTTTGTTACAGAATGAAAAACTGATTAATAGGCATGTAAAAGATTCAGGTAAAACAGCATTAGTGACACTAGGACTGTATGATGGACCCCTAATCCCTCTATTTTCCATTATTTTGTCAGTTGCTATATGTTGTTGTCAATTCCGTAGATTATGAATATTGTCTGTGTGTTCCAATGCATCTTAGATTATTCAAGCCAGCACAGAGAAGGTAAGGAAGGATAATACTGGAAGAAATCTTTGTCTAACAAGTCATAACAGGAGGTTGAAAAGACAGTTATGTAAGGGAGAGGGAAAGGAGAATATTAAATTCAGACACGTTTGCATAAATTAAACAACAGAAGTAATACATTCCTTCTGCAGCCATTTAAAGTGATTTGCAAATACATCAAGAACAATTATACTATAACAAAACCAGTTAAAGTTGTGAGAGCTCTACTTTTATTATGGCACATTTTAAAATGGGCAGATTTTTTGTGGCATTACATACAGTCATCTCGGGTTTTGTTTCATTTTCAGCATTAATTTCATTAACTGTGTAGTTGTCCACACATAATGAGACATGAGGACAGGGTAGCAACTCTAACAAAATATGACACTTCTGCAGACTGCTCAGCAGAACTTTCTCTGTGAAGACACTTATCAGTATCCACTTTTAATAGAGCGTGTCACATTCCTGAAAAATAAAAAATGCATTGTGTTGGAAATGAAGTGTCTTTCAGTCAGTTCTGGAGTCAAATTCTTCATATGACAGGGCAGCTCTGTGGGTAACATGACTTCTTTCATTTACCATCTCTCTTGTCTCAAACTGACCTTTAAGTCTTTCAACAAGTTACTTCAGTTACAGTACATTTAAAGAGCATTTGTTTGTCATTACAGACACAACTGTGCATATCACCAAGCATTTACCCTTTAATTATTCACAGTCAGGATTTTTCAGGATTTTCATTAATATGTAAAATGTGCCACAAATGCTAGAAGGGTTGAAACTGTGTTCTTCTGGCTAGAAAAGGAACTACATTTGCAATAAAAAAGGTTTATTTGTTTGGAAAATACAAGTTGTTTTTTGGTATTAGTTCAGAACTAGTGATCTCTGCATATGTCACTATTGCTAAGTTTGCAAAGGGAATTAGTCCTACAAAGTTGTGCTGGGTCCTCATTTGTCCAAAGCCAGTATGGGCTGAGATACAGAACTGTGGGTTGAACCACGATGAAGATTAGAAACTATGTTTTGAAGTTGCAAATTTATGTAAAGTGAAAGTAAATATCTATTAAGATTGGAGATTTTGCTTCAGAGCAATCATTGATTTGAATGAAACAAATCTAGAGGAAGCACCAATTTTTTTAGTGCATGATGCACTGGACCTCCTCAAACTGTTAAAAACCCCAAAGTTATATATTTTCAGAGAAACCACCCTTCAGAGAAACACTCTTCTGAAGAGTTTAGCTTCTTTTTTCTCCTTAATTATTTCTTACTCTTACTTTACGAAGAACAATACTGTGAGATGTTAAAGTTCCAACTGCAAGTTCTACCCATCAAAACCTGGGATCAATAAAATAAACTTACTTAAACCAAACAAACAGCTGAAACATTCTTGTAACTTATAATCACAGTAGAAGTAGGTAATCCTTTTGCAGATTCCTTTGTTTATTTTGCACGAGTCTTAAGAAGAGTGGAGTTTTTCACTTGGTTTCTGGCAAGAAGCAAACAAAAGTCAAAAGAAGTGGCATACTTGAATGTGAAGATGTGTTTACGTACATTCACCAAATAATTTTGTCTTGCAGGGTTAGAAAGTTCAGAATTCATTTACCTAAATGTAGACATGCAGGACTCTGAGGTACCCATGGGCTGGCCTCACCTGCCACGAACCTTCGTAAGACATGTCAGCTGCATGCACCTCTATGAAAAAAAAATAAAATTAGGGCATCTATAATGGCATTAGTTGCCTATTTTTAAGAATCTAAATTGATTCTTCCTGAGTTGGAAAGAAACACTGAATATATGAGAATATATCTTAATGAAAATGCAAGAAGGAGAAACATCTGTAAAGATTAATCAAAACATTCTGCTGCAGTAATTTCTAAAATATTTCATCTCAGTTTTGGCTTTATTTTTTACTTTATAAATGTATTTATATACTTAAAAGTAATTTTCTTCTGAAGAACAGAAAATAGATTTTAAAAGCTATAAAAGTTTTGACAGTTATAAATTTTTTATGCAGAAAATGCAGTGACATTCTCTAAGAGATTGTTTCAATAAATCATGACCTTTTAAATTGAAAAATTCTGAGTGAAAATTTGTGACTATTTCCATTTATGATATTTCTTTCAGATGGCACAGTATACAGTGCTTCCACGAGATGCAAAGAAGGAACTTTACGCTGGTATATGCTATATTAACCTGGATATCAGTGCTTCTCATAAATCACAGTATAGTATGTGTGAAAGACATGCCGCTAACATGATGTTGTTCTAACACCGTAATTATTATTCCTTATTTAATTATCTGAAGAAAATGGGTTTTATCCTAAATATAGGTATTTGCTTCCTGTGCTGTTTTTTGAACCACTGTAAGCAGAGGAAAGGCCTGATATGCTACTTTGCAAGGCAGTTTGTTATATTTGACTTCTGTACTTTCTATGATAAGTTGTTTGATCTTTCTTGACAGGAAATAATTTTTTCAGCATGCCAGAAAGTGAGTTATTTAAACAAGTCTATTTATTCACAGTATACATCACAATTGTCATAATTCCTTTGAAAGTCTTTGTGTCTGGAAAGATTATCTTGCTTCCTATCCTTTCTCTTTCACTAGGAAGAATAAAAAAGTAAATAGAAGAGCCCAAACTTACTAGGGATGTCACTGTCTCCTAAAAATTGAGGCTGAGTGATATGATTACTTACTACATGTACAAGAGAGTTTTAAATTCCTGAAGAGCACATCATAAGTTTTCAGAGAGGGGATTGCTTCCCAGTTCCAGATCCTTTGACACTGCCAGTAGTCATATAACAACTGTCTACTGAAATTACAATGGAGAAAGTGCACTGTCCCTTGATGTTCTTCAGATGGAAACCAAACATGCAGACAGAGAAGGAGACGCGGAACTTCTAATAATACACAAGGCCTAAATAACTATTCACAGCCTGGGTAAGGAAACACTGTTCCACATTAGAAATGCTTTTTTCTTTTGTTACAATAGTGGTATGATTGGCCACTACGGGCCACCGGCCCTTGCTGACCTATACCCTGAGTGCCCCATGCTTCCAATGTGACCAAATAATATTTAAATTTTTAGTATTTTGAATACTAATCAGGGTGTGTTAGGTTGTTACATCACCACAGCCACTAAAACCTGGTGAGGATCAGAGGAACAACAACAGGCCAAGGACCCTAGTCACAACATGAGTGCAAGAAGACACTGCTTGTTCCAGGGCTGCCCAATGAACCCAGTGTTTGGGTGTTCATCCCCCAAGATAAGTCAAGGAAAGAAGCTTCCTCCCCAAATGTCTTGTGGAGCAAATTTGAGGTATTGCTGACCAGCAGTATAGGATTAATTACGAGATGCAGAAGAAAGAACATTTTAGGACTCTCTAAAACTTATTGTGGAATATATTCAGGAGACTGTGAGAATGTTCAAGGCTGATTGGAGAACCTTTACTGGAAGGACCAAAGGCAGAGAATGGGATGGAACAAGGCTGGGAAAACAAACAGAGATAAAAGGTAGAAGTATAAACATGTCATCTACACTTCATCACTGTAGCCTAGTCCATATTCTCATTAAATCGTATTATTAATTATGTTCTGTGTAGGTATGCTCTCTATTCTGACTGCATATATGTAAACACTAGCCAACTTCAAGACTGATTATTCAGCAAGTGTGTAAGAGGTGAGTGAGACAAATACTCGGGGGCTTATTGGTCGAGGTGCCAGCCACTGGTGCCAGCACCAGGGAACCCAAGGGCCAGCCACCGGATAGACTGAATGTCTAGCACCAGCTGCTGGACTGATCCATGTTTCATTTTGTGCATGTAAGTATATATAAATATGTGTGTGGGTGTAGTCCACATTCAATATGGGAATTCAATTCCGGTCAGCTGGAGAAGAGGCATAGGATCAGCTTTTTGTTATTCATATTGGTTTGACTTTAGGTGGGTGCTGGAGCAGGCACTATTTTCCACCCAAGTTAGCGTGGGGTGACTGACCCTGTGTGTGAATTTTGCACGTGAGTGCATGTGTCCATCCCTGCATGCCTGTTGAGAACCCATGCTCAGCCTCACTAGTGGTTGGTCCTGGGCACAGGAAGCAGCATCAGCCGTGTCCATCGGCAGCTGCATTCAGCATGCCTGAACAGCTGTGGTCGAACTACTCACCACGTGGCAGCTGCCCTGCTGCAGTCCTGCAGGCGGCTAAGGAATCCCTTCACTTGCAGTAACTTCAGTTTCAGGTTGTTCAGTGAATAATATTCCTTTACAAGTTGACCAGGATAATGAGAACTCTATTTTACATCATCCTGTGCTTCAATTCTTATAGTCTGATACTGAATGTGTCTGCTATCTGCAGAAGTACTGCATATGGGGATGTATGAACATACAAGACCTGTTGGAATAAATTAGGTATGTGTTTGGTAAAAAAAAATCCTATTTTCAGTGTCAAATCTTACAGCTGAACTCAGCCTCCTTCTGTGACCCACCTGTGTCTGTTACCACAACTGCCGGTTGGCGTAAAAGGTGGAACTTCAACATCTCAAATTGTTGATAAACCTGCAAAACAAGAAGTGGCTGCATCATTCTTTTATGTTACTGGGATTTTTAAATTTGACTTGGTTTTGTAATTTTTTGTTGTTCGAAATAAATTAATTTTTTAAACTAAAAATCAAGTTTTATCAGAAAATTAAATGTGTCATAGAGGAAGTCAAAAGTAAAACTGAGATTCCAGAACTTTGATGCTTTTAAAGCATCAAAGGGAGAGACTCCTTAAGAGATTTAAGAGCTAATCCTTTAAACAGTTTTTTGGGGGTTTAATAAATGGAGAATTTTTATGCAAAGTTAATATAAAATTCTGACACAGAGATGAAATTCTTTTCCTATGAAGGACAACAAAGTGATGAATTAGAAGTGAAAATGTATAAGAAAAGACATAGTGTTTATAGTAAGATTAAATATAGTTCCCATTTCCTTCTCCAGTGGTTTTTCCATCTGGGAGTTTGACATATAAACAGTGTAGTTTGGTAATGGAAAGAAGTGGAATTCAAATTGACAGCCTTTGATTTAAGAAGGTAAATAGTTTAGAAACACAGTAACTTCCATATAATGGCACAATGATGTATTTCAATATTTATTGGGGTTTATGCACAATACTTGTCAAATGCAATGTGTTTCAGGCTTTCAAATATACTTCCTTTCAGTCCAATTTTAGAGGGTTCTTAGGTTTAGATCTTGAACTGGAGAATTATTCTTCAATACTTCACATTTCTGGTATGCTTGGAAGGCATATAAAGAAATTAAGAATCTGGTGAGATTTTTTTCTATTGGCCTCAAATTTACAGGTATTTGAGGTTTTATTTATTTTTAATGAAACAGACAAGGCAGAAATTATTTATGGTGTTCTATATATCTATGGTTTACATAGTTCAAACCTGAAACTCCTTGTGGATAAGACAATTAGAAACCTTACAGAAAATTTTCACTGGTTTGCTTCCACTGTGTTTTGTGTCAGGCAGTGAAAAATAGTAATCATTCTTTATTAATCATAAACCCTTTACAGTCTAATCCAGGACTAACACTGTGTCTCTCCACCACACTTCTAGTCCAGTTGCTATTATGCTATTTACATATTGAATATTGCAATTAGTAGTTGCTTCATAATGCCATTTCCAAAATGTGGCTGCAGACCAGGTCAGTAAGGTGAAATTGAAACTAAATTTTTGAACTGAAATTTTGTGATTAAATCTTATAAATGATTGCCACTGAGAATGCATACTATGGAAAATGCACTTAATGCTAATGCAACTGCTCAGATTAGTAGTCAGTAAGATCCACAAGAAATATGGTTTGGGATTTTTCAGTTCCCTCTTTCATCATTATTACGTTTCTTCTTTCTGTTCTCTCAGTTTTCACCTTATTCATTGTCTTTTAAGATAAAAGAAAAAGCTCAAAGGTCAGTTCATCTTTGTTTTCTTCTCTCTGTCTCTTCCCTCCTCCTTATATTATCTTCATTGTCTGCATTCTCTTCTTCTGTAACCATAGGCCATAAATGAAATTAAGTAAAGTAAAAGAAAAAAATAAACTGGATAATATCAGATTGGTCTGTAGCCAAGAATAACAATACATTCCAGACAATGTTGTTTTCAGGGAGCCCTAACTTTTATTTTACTCTCTTTTGCAAATGGGTTTCTATAAATATAACTTACTTCTGCTCAGTAAGAGTGCTGTAAACGTACTGATAGTTGGTGACCTGGATAGCACACATTTTTTCAAAATGCATGTCAAGAAAAAAAAGCATGTCAGGAAAACTTAAGAAAAACAAGCTCCAGAATTGGAATTGGTAAATGTTTGCAGTTATGCATGTGATTCAAGACTTTGCTATATCAATCAAGTCTTTTGGAAGAATGACTGGACACACCATTACCACAGATGGGTGAGTAAATGCAGGATTATCTGTAAAGTTGATTAGAATGCTAACAGTTCTTGTAAGAGCATGATGCTGACAGCTACATTAGGTTTGTTCAGCCTGGAGAAGAGAAGGCTCCAGGGAGACCTTATAGAACCTTCCAGTACCTGAAGGGACCTACAAGGAAGCTGGGGGGGGTGGGGAGGGGGAAGGTGTGTGTTTTTACAGGGACCTCTAGTGACAGGACAAGGGGTAATGGGTTTAAATTGAAAGAGTGGAGGTTTAGATTGGATATCAGGAAGAAGTTCTTCCTGGAGAGGGTGGTGAGGCACTGGAACAGGTTGCCCAGAGAAGCTGTGGATGCCCCATCCCTGGAAGTGTTCAAGGCCAGGCTGGATGAGGCTTTGAGCAACCTGGTCTAGTGGAAGGTGTCCCTGCCCATGGCAGGGGGGTGGGAGCTGGATGGTCTTCAAGGTCCCTTCCAACCCAAACCATTCTATGATTCTATGATACATCAAGAGGTGTCAGAGGAGGATGTGTCACATGTATGGAGGCCTGTGTACAGCAAAGGGTCTGAAGCCAGGAAAACATCTGTAGAAATCTATGAGACCTTTGAAACATAGATACTGATTTGCTTCCAAAGTCCAATTTGAGACATTCTGTCTCAAGTAATTCAACTTTATATTCCAACCTAACAAATGTGCAGAATGAAAAACCTAATAGTGGACTCACTATGAGACATAACATTTTTGATATCTGAAACAAATTGTGGTGTACAATCAAGCTAAATATTCTTGGCACTTAGATGCATAAATGCTTTAAGAATCAGGTATACAGCTAAAACACAGACTATGTATGTAATGTCACTTTCTTAAAAATTAGATCAATAAATGAGTTCCTTGCTGAGATGTATATGATTTAAAAGCATTTAGTTTCCCTTTATACAGTAAGCAAAATCTATATAAAATATAATAAATTATTACATAACTACATACATGTTACTGCAGCTCCTTTAAAAAGTGAAAAACGTAGCACAGATTTCTCATGGACTGCATCATTCTGGAAGTGAAGGGGTCCTTGAAATGAGCTGATGTAGTCATGCACCTGCAGATGTCTAAATTGTTGCTGATACTTTTATTCCACAAGTCCTTTAGAAAAATAACATGTAGGACAAGACTATCTTTTCTTAACAATACTTCCTTTTTTTTTGCATGCTATTATCATCATCATCATTATTATTTTAATTTTAGTTATTTTAATGAGCCATAATTAATAAAATTTAACTGTGTTATGTTCTGTTTACATCTTCTTAGGTGGAATTTTCTGAAACACTGGTTTTGCTTTTGTGATAGCTCTGAAGATCAGACAAAACCTATCAGGAATTCATGCTGCATTGAAACATACTGACCACAGGCTCTAATGCTGAAATCAAGAATTTAATGATGTTCATCACTAAGAATTTTCTCTATTTTTAATTCTAGTTTAAGTCCATGTTTAATCTTGAAAGATGAGTAAAGGGATTTTCTTTTGCACTTTTCCACAAAACGATTCTGCATGAAGGGTTTCATCAAGATTAGCATACTGTAGGAGACTTTGTAACATCAGGCAGACAAAAGGGAGGCTTTCCTTTCACCTTTACTATCTGCTGCAGGAAAAAAGGGAAATCAAGCTTTCATATTTTATAATGTTTTAGCTTGGAAACAGTTTTTGATAGGGCTTTGTTCTTGAACAATCTGAAACGGCTCCTGAACTTTTAGAAGGCTTTACTAAAGGAGATCTTTATAACATTAGGGCAGTGATCAATACAAGGCATTGTGAGCTTCCAATACACATTCCTCAAATATGACCTCGGTGATTACTGGGTCTTGTAAATCAGAAATATAAGCTTGCAAATCAAATTTCTATGTTCTCTTTTTTACTTCACTATAAGCTGCTTGAATGACTAGACTGCTTACTCAGTCAGAATTATTTGTCCTTATTTTGCCTTTTATATTTCCTGACTGCCAGTCACAGGATCTTGCAAACCCCAAATATTTTGGAGATGATCTCCCTGGTCTTTTAACAAGTATTGCTACACAGAAAAGGCAGACTAAATCACAGGGTTTTGTTCTTTCATAGCTATGGTTTTACAGAATATTTGAAAGTGTGTTTGCCCAGAGTGGAGGATGAGCTAGTTATGGACAATTACAGCAAATCAGTGGTCTGGAGGGGATAGACCTGAAGATGCTGTGGGACCTGGCTGCCATTGCAAGGTGGCTGTCATAATTTTCAAGGGTAACTGGTAACAGGAGGAGGTCTCTGGTGATTGGAAAAAGGCAGACATCACTCACACTCCTTTGCAGAACAGGTGAGGAGTCCACCAGCCTCACCTCAATCCCTGTGGAAGTTATGGGCTAAATTCTCTGGGAAAAGTTGCCCAGGCACATGGAGATCAAGAAGGTATCAGGAACAGCTGATAGGGCTTTACCAAGGGCAAACCATGCCAGTGCAGCTGTTTGGCAGGGTCAGGACCGTTACAACCCTCTACCTCCAACCACCTCCTGTAGTGAGGTTGAAATCGGCCATATGGAGTGGGGCCCATTGCCAGGCACTGCAGGGCCCTGAGCCAATTACAGTTGGGTACCCTCTGCCCTGCCTACAGTGCTGAGGAGCCAGCTTTTGTTTGTCTTGTTGAAAAGCAGGGAAAGGGTCTTCAGCATCTGGCACAGTGGCCACAGCCACTTTTAAAAATAATGGTTCCTCTGAAATTATTTGTAGAAAAAAGTCTCATAAGGAAAAACATATTTCCTTTTCCTTGAGCTAATTAAAGAAAACTAATCAGAGCACAGACTAAGATTTTTTTTTTAAATATTTGTATATGTAACTGTTTAACTGTATGATAACATATATTTCTGTAGATAATAATATTTATAATTATATGAACTAGATGTTAGAATAAAAAACTCAACTATATAATAGAATTTTTAAAAAGTCTCTTACTATAGATGAAATAATATCTCATAAGAAGAGTAATTGCAGTTATGATTAAAAGTTCAAATCACATTTAAATAAACACTTTCTAATAATTGAAGAGTTGCAAATAATTGAAGAGACAGAAACATACAACAAGAAAAAAGGTAAGTATAAAAATAATGTTTTGAAATAATGGATTGAATGATGATTTTTCTTGGATACTTCCAGTATATAAGCTAGGAGAATGCATGAGGAACACATACTGTATATATTAATTTTTTAATCATGTAATAAAACTTCGTGTTTTGTACAGACTCCCTGTCTCCCTATGAGCTGCCTCCCAGTCAACTTCATATATGTTTCCAAGAAACATCTGTAGGTAGGAAGATTTTAACTTTTGAATTACAGTTGTGACTGAATTTATGCATAAAAAAAATTGTTGCTGCATATGTTTACTTGTGCTTGAGTCACATGTAAATAGAACAAGTTGCGATCAATAGGACTAATCTCAGCATGTCTAGTTGTACATAATGATAGAATAATAGTGACAGAACAATTCAGGTTGGAAGGAGCCCCAGGAGGTCATCTGTTCCAACCTCCTCCTCCAGGCAGAGTAAAGAGTAAATAATCATAAAACTGAGATTAGAATGGGTTTTACAGTCGATGAAAGGAAGCAAGACTGTATGAATTATATGTGTTCATCTGAGGGGGGGAAATTTTGTTAGTGACTCTCTCCTGTCAAAACCTGGTCAGTGAATCTAAAATTCTTTTAGAAGCCTGTTTAAATGGAATTTACAGACTAATACCTATGTACATGATTTATCCTAGAAGTAGTTTGAATTAATTTAATTTGAAATTATGAACTTTCAGTTTATATTATGGTAAGTTATACAGAGAATTATTTTGCAAGTTCTCAGTATTCAAGTAGGAAACATTTATTTGCTTAGGGAGTCTCACACAGATCCTGAAAATGGGAAGATGATACTTAAGGAAGCTGCCTTCTTCCTCCCACAAAACTGATTTTAAACAGTGTTGTTTGCAGTCTACAATAAGTCCCATGGTAGCCAACTTATATATAGGATTTCAGTCCTCTATAATTACTTCACTGCAAGACTGAGCAAAATAAGAGCAAACAGTAATGTAGTGAGATAGAATGCTCTGAAAAACATAGATATTTTGAGAAACAGCAATGGGAATAAAAACAAACAGCTACTTCATTTGTCTGATCGCTTTTTACAAGTTTCCTTCTTAGTCCTAATCTCTCTTATGTTTTCCCTCAAAATTATGATGGCAATTTCAGTGGAATAAAAAAGTGATCTAAATAGACAAAGAATTTATTACATAAATATAACAATTATATTAAAATCAAATTAATATTCCATTAAATACCAGTCATCTTATTTTATTTTTAATTTATATCACAAAATAGATCTGTCAATAAAACAAAAAGCATTGAAATTGCGTGAAATCTCTGAAATAGGGCTACAGCAAAAATGACACAAAAAGTTTATTAAAAAATAAAGCAGTCTGATTTATTTAGATTTCTTTGCTATCCTTCATCAGTAATTAGATGCATAAATGATCATTTCATTATGAACATTAATTATTTAAGCCTCTTCATAGTAGCAGTTATCATAATTTTAACAGGTATAATACATAGTGCACAATATTTATTTAATTAAATATATTTTCTCAGCCATGACTCAGTAACCTAATATTTAGTTACATCAAACATTCACCTTCCTCATTGACTTCAATTAACTGAGGTCTTCAGAGGTTAACTACTGGTCTTTAGTAGTGTGCAACTAGCTTTAGATATTTCTCCAGTGGGAGTAACTGCAATATAATCTCTATGGAGTAACTACAATATAATGTCTTCCTTCTGTACTTAATGACCTATCCTTTCTAAACAGGAGATTAAGAAACCGGTAGTAAAAAGAATTAAGTTTTGCTTCTCACAAAGGGATTTTGTCTCCTGTCTGAGAAGTATTGCTTTGAAACTCCTGTGTATCCAAATGATTCCATTACTTATTATCATGCCTTCATTCATTTTTTGGTCTCATGAAATACTGTGTTTGTCTTTGACTTAGAGATTTTTCATTTTGACCTTAAGAGCAAGGAGAACATTTGAATATACATGCTTTTACTATATGAACTATACTTTTGAAACAATTTTTTTTTTGGGTGTTGGTCTGATGACAGGACAAGAGGCCTCAAGTTGCATCAGGTGAGGTTGAGATTAGATATCAGGAAAAGCTTCTTCACTGAAAGAGTGGTCAGGCATTGGAACAGGCTGCCCAGGGAAGTGGTGGAGTCACCATCCTTGGAGGTGTTCAAGGAATATGTGGACCTGGCACTTGAGGACATGGTCTTGTGGGTATGGCAGTGTTGGGTTTGACTAGATGACCTTATATGGTCACCTAATATGACCATATGGCATCTAGTATGACCATATGGCAGTGTTGGTTTGACTAGATGACCTTATAGGTCTTTTCCAACCTTAGTGATTCTGTGATTCCATAATCTTTTTCCTTCCATTAATAATCCACCATTTAGAAGGTAACAGCATTTTAGGCATACTCCCTGTTTTGATAGTCTAAATCACAGTCCCACAGATGACTATGTTAACTGTATTGGTGAAATTATTTTTTTTTGTTTACTTCTTTTACTATGAGTTTTCTTCTTTTGAATAATGCCTGGTTTCTCTCTTGCAAAATAAGATATGTGTTTGTCATCAGCTAAGGAAGGTAGGAGGCCAGCATGGCTGAGGAAGGACCTCCTGGTCAAACAAAAGCATAACAAGGACATGCACAGGCAGTGGAGCCAGGGACATGTACCCTGAGAAGAATTCATGGATGCTTCCAAGATGTGTGGCAGCAGGATCGGGAAGGCTAAGGAGCTGAATTTGGCAAGGAATGTGAAGTATAATAATAAGGGTTTCTACAAATATATTACACAGTACAGAAAGCTTAAAGAAAATATACCCCCCTGACAAGACAGGAGAACTAGTGACTACTGACATGGAGAATGCTGAGGTACTCAATAAATTTTGCCTGAGTTTTCACTGGTAATCACTCTTCCCACATCTCTCAAGTCCCTGAACCTCAAGGTAGGGACTAGGAGAATGAAGTCCCTCCCGTCATAGGAGAAGATCAGGTTCAAGACCACCTGAGGAATGTGAATGTACAGAGTTCCATGGAACCCAATAATGTGGATCCCAGTGTCCTGAGGCAATTGACTGATGTAGTTCCTAAGCAACTATTATATTTCAAAAGTCATAACAGTCAGAAGTCCTTAGTGACTGGAGAAAAGGGATGATGATACACATTTTTTAAAGAGTAAAAAGAATGACCTGGGAACTACCAACCAGTCAGACTCACCACTGTGCTCAGTAAGATCACGGATACTCCTGGAAGACATATGGGTATATATGGAAGACAGGGAGGTGATTAGAGACTGCCAATGCTGTCTGACTAAACTGGTGGCTTTCTACAATGTAATGACTGAATCAGTAGACAAAGGAAGAGATACAGATGTCATCTACCTGGGCTCTGTAAGGCATTTGATACTGTCCTACCCAACATTCTTGCCACTAAATTGTAGAGATATGGATGGACTGTTAGATGGATAAAGAATTGGTTGGGTGGACATGTCAAAGAATTACAGTCAATGACTCAATATTTAAATGGAAACCAGTAATAAATGGTGTCCCCCAAGTATCCATACTGGGACCAATACTGTTTAGTATCTTCATCAATGGCATAGATAATGGAATTGAGTGCACCCTCAGCAGGTTTGCAGATGATACCAAGATGAGCGGTGCAGCTGAGACGCTTGAGGAACGGAATGACATCCAGAGGGACCTTGAAAAGTTTGAGGAGTGCACCTATGCAAATCTGATGAAGTTCAATGAGGCTAAGTGCAAAGTTCTGCAGCTGGGTCTGGGCAATCCCCAATATAAATAGACACTGGGGGATTAATTCATTGAGAGCAGCTCTGCAAAGAAGGACTTGGGGATAGTGGTGGACAAAAAATTGGATATGAGCCAGCCATGTGAGCTTGCAGCCCAGAAAGCTAATTATATCCTGGGCTGCAGGAAAGGAAGTATGGCCAGCAGGTTAATCTCCCCAGCTACTCTGCACTCATGAGACCTCACCTGGAGTACTGCATCTGGTCTGTGGTCCCCAGCACAAGAAAGACATGGACCTGTTGAAATGGGTCCAGAGGAGGCCACAAAAATGATCAGAGGGATGGAATACCTTTCCTATGAAGACACGCTGAGAGAGTTGGGGTTGTTAAGCCTGGAGAAGAGAAGGCTTCTGGGAGATCTTATTGCACCCTTTCAATAGGTAAAGAAGGCTTATAAGACAGACACAGAAAGTTTTCACCAGGATCTGTAGTGACATGACAATGGGCAATGGTATTAAACTGAAAGAAGATTGATTTAGACATGATGTAAAGAAGAAACTTCTTACAATGAGGGTGGTGAGACACTGGAACAGGTTGCCCAGATAAGCTGTGGATGCCCCATCCCTGGAAAAGTTCAAGGTCAGGTTGGACTAGGGATTGACCAGCTTGACCTACTGAAAGATGTCTCTGAAGGGGACAGGCAGGGGGTTTGGAATAGATGGTCTTTAAGGTCTCTTCCAACCCAAAACTTTCTGTGATTGTGTGATCCCATTCTATAACTTACGAAGTCTCAAAACTCATTAAATATGCCAAGCATTCACAAAGCAGAAATCTTACAAAATGGGAGTAAAGGCTTGTTTTAAAGAAAAATGGTCATTAAAATAAATTCAGACTTGTATAAAGGAGCTTTTTCTAGTTGTTCAGCACTTTGCATTCTGAGTGGTACAAATAATTTATTTTGTAAGAGTAAAGATGTGATGTTATAAGAAAACCCCCAGTCCTTCAATGTTTAGTTTAATACCAGGGCTAAATTTAGAATTAATGAACAAAGTAGCCTAAGCTATAATCCTTCATTTAACTCTGGCTCCAAGGAGTCTGAGCTGTTCTAGGTTACTCACACTGGAAATAAAGGAAAATGTCAATTAAAGTTGTCCATATATCTATATTTCATATATGTTGGGAAAAATACATTCTGCTGTATATACTGGAGCATTAAAAGTATACAATCATAAGAGGAGTTACTATTTTATCACAGTTTGTTCAAATATACTTTGATTGTAGCAAGTTTTTTGTGACGTTTGTTGATTGTATGATAATTAAGCACATGTGACCTTTGTTCTTATAGAGGAAGTGGTGAGAAAAGCATCTTTTTGGTAAATAATCCAGGATGAAGATAAAAAGAGTGGGTATTTTGTGTCTACTTGAATTAAGAAAAGACAATTGTAAAAGCATACATAGAATGTGCCAATGGTACACACTGTGTTCTTTTCATAGATCTGGCATAAGAAAAGACATTTTGGAATGAGATCAGCAGGGGGACATCAAGATCATTGAAGGAACTGATCCAGATATCCTGTGAGGAAATGTTGGGACTTGTATAGTCTGGAGAACAGATGCTAAGGGAGATTTTATTGATACCTACAAGCACCTAATATGAGAAAGTAGAGAAGACAGAGTCAAAATTCTCAGAGACGCAGAGTGGCTGGTAACAAACGTAAGTTGGAACAAAGGATAAGGAAATGAAATAAAAACCTTCTATTTAAGGAAAAAAAAAAAAAGAAGCCATAAAATTGGTTAATCACTGTGGCAGGGTGTCCAGAGAGGCTGTAGAACCTGCATCTTTAGAGATATTAAAAATCAGCTGGATATAGCCTTGAGCAACATGTTGGATGTGCTCTGAGCATGAGGTTGGACTAGATGTTCTCTGGAGATCTTCTCTGACCTTTATGAATCTGTGATTCTACCTTCTGTATAAGGACAATCCCCCAGAAACATGAGAGATTTTAATTTTATTTCCTTTCTTGTTGCACTGGGTAAGCAAGGAAAACAATGCATTGTATAAAATTCGGACCAAAATGAAGCATTCACTACCATTTTGCCCATCCTTCTAGTTTCTCAAAAGATTAATAATAAAAAAGAGATTCCCTGTAAATTGCTGGAAAACTTAAAAAGGGTTCAGAGCAACCCCAGACTAGCAGAATTACTCTGAATTGTCAAGTGCTTCAGCATCAAATGGATTAATTCCGGTAAACTAAATCCAGGCAATGTAATTCTGACTGCACTGAGGTCAAATGTAGAAGGTTAAGCCCTAAGTAACAACACAGACCGTCTCCTCTTGAGACATAGCCTGGTCTGCCTTAAAATTCTCTTGTTGCTGCAGGGCATTTTAAGAAGTGCTCAAGTCAACTGCAGTGTAGGTTTTCTTAGGTGATGACATGACCAGCAGTCTGTACAGCAACAGGATCAATAGAGTATCTGTTACATGCCATTCACTGATGCAGCACAAATGTATATCTCAAAATAAAAACTTTCAGTGTCAGTAAGAGGGCAAGATGCAGACCTTTGATGAAGGAATATCATGTCCCTCGCTGATGCTTTAAGTACTGAATAATATGAATCTTTTTTCCAATCATAAAGAAGTGAGCAAACCATTTTTACCAAAATGCATTAGTTCAGTTTTTTATTTTGATAACCTTTATGAATACTGAATTTTACTTTACTAGAGGCATTTACCTAGGTTGTTCCATTTGAGGAATCTAACTTAGGTGCTTAGGCTCTCAAGGCAATCAATGATCAAAGCTATATTTTTTTGCATATTGACTCTATGGGGAACTGAGGCAACAGTGTTAGTCAGAATCTCCATGGCTCACCTTAATATATATTTTTCAAAAGTGTGGTAGTACCTTACTTGCAAAGATAAAATGGACTGTTTAAGGTTTTGTCACCTTAGCCCATTCTTCTAAGCAGAAAGGAGGCTTTTAAATCAGTAGTATTTTTATCAATGACCTGCATTGAAATTTACATCAGCCGTAGTGCTAAATGTATAGCCCAAACTACTTAATAGGAAATATTCATGAGAAGACTATGTCTTAGACCCTTTTCTTTTGAAAGCTGTGAATGCTCTCTGAACTGTTATGACATGGAGGACAAGACAAAAAGAACAGAAAGAGGAAAAATACAATTCAATTGTGAACAACTTAAGCCTTGATTTGGAGGCTGAAAAACACATTTTGCTCAAGAAACTTTGTGTGAAACACGAATTGGATGGTTTTGACCTAGACATTTACATACCTTTCATATGCCCCTTCCCTGACTGTCTTCAAGGCCAGGCTGGATGAGGCTTTGAGCAACCTGGTCTAGTGGAAGGTGTCCCTGCCCATGGCAGGGGGGTTGGAACTAGATGGTCTTTAAGGTACCTTCCAACTCAAACCATTCTGTGATGCTATGATTCTATGATTTGATAGACAATTTACCACTTCCAGAAGATAGTTTTCCTTAGTTGTCTTAGGGTTTGGTTTCACAACAAGCTTATGCTAAAGTAAGACAGTGCTGCTCCTGAGAGAACTGATTCAGCCTTCTTTTCTGCCTGTAGCTACATTTCCTTTTGTCTGTTAGGACTAGTTATTGTATTGCTTTGCAAGGCAATGGAACAGTATACCCACTGGATGAAATTGTTTTCAGAAAAAAGAAAAAAAACATTTTTGTAGTGATTTTTAGAAAACTCATCTGCTTTTGAATCTACTCTGTAAAACATGTTTCTTAGAATACAATAACTTCAGTCCCATTAAAGTTTTTCAAGTGACAAATATAAATAAGATTGGTAGCATGATTAACTCTATGGCCTCCAGTATACTTTGATGCTTATTTCTGTATTTCCTAAATTACTGTTAAATCTCAGATTACCCAGATGTTTGTATCCAGGCCAAACTTCTGCTGCAGGGTTACATAAGAATAGCAACTCTTTTGTTTGTAAATTATTTCCTCATTCCTAACAAACAATTTCTTTCTCTTTTTCTTCTGCATTCCTACACAACATCTGGAGTCTGGATGACTTCTAAATTTTTTACCATATGTTTGTCATATTTTCTTTTTCAAAACACTAGTAAATGCAAACAAAACAAAACAAAAAATTCTGTTATCGGGTGAGATTTTCAGGTACTGTAAATAAAAAATGCCACCAACAAAGGCCTTGTCTCTTACTTATATTACCCTTTCAAATTAAACCTTTTTTTATTATTTCTCCATCATTTCAATATTTTGAATGACATTTATTTCTGGGAGATAAAATTTAATATAAAACCAACATTCCTCAAGAATAGTAAAGCACACGGTATAGAAAAACATTGTTCTGTTTTTTTCAGAAACATACTGACTAATTTACACAAATTAATAGTCTGAACTACTGTAATTACATATTGAAGTTCTTTCCAGAAGAGAAGTTTAAAACTTCTCTTTCAGCATCTTGAAACTGTACATATGAGTGTTTGATAAGACAAGTTTGGATAAGATATGGATACAAGAAGGAGTTCTCATGTAAAAGGAAAGGAGGTTGTAGTAAGATGGGTGTCAGTCTCTTCTCCCAAGTAACACGTGGTAGGATAAGGGGAATGGTCTCAAGTTACACCAGGGGAGATTAGATAAAATATTCAGAAAAATTTCTTCACTGAAAAGGTTATTAAACATTGGAACAGGCTCCACAGGGAAGTGATTGAGTCACTATCCCTGGAGGTATGTGAAAGTCATATAGATGAGGTGCATAGGGACATGGTTTAGTGGTGGACTTGGCAATGCTAGTTTAATGGTTGGTCTTGATGACCTTAAAGGTCCTTTCCAATGTAAATGATTCTATGATTCTATGAAAATAGCAGCCCTGATTTCAGTTGTATTCTCTACAATTAACATATTCAGTTCACTTGCTATCTTGCTTATTTCATTCTGCAGTGTATTTCTCAGATACACATAGGTTGTAATATTTTACTTCAGTATTGTAATCTTCCTTGTAATTTATTTTTAGTGATATATGTATCATCCAGATGAAAACCTGTATTTTCACGAATATATGAATATACTACTTCTGTCATGACTATGAAAGAATGGTGTATTTCTATATATAATAATTAGTCACCATCTCTACCTCACTTATCCAGACATGCAGTGATTCGTAACAGAGCATGCAGAATCCTGTATTTGTGCACGACCTTTGCAGTGTATAGATAACTACTCAGAAATCAGTGTGCAAATAAAGTCTTCAGGTTCAGCTTCTTTCTGTCCTTTTCAAATCGTAACTGGCATATTTAACTTTCCATTTGGCTATAATACCTGTGGTTTTAATTATATTGCTAAAATGGTATTCCATCCATGTTATGCTACATAGCATCTGCCACAGTGTTCTTCAACCTTGTAATTCACCATACAGATGTCTAATTCATGATTTTTTCCCCCTAATGAGGTCAGAGTGACTTGTATAGTCTCAAATAGTACATGAAATGACTTCATTAGATGTACCTTGCTATGTGCAGAATTCAACCAAAGTCAAATTAGAAAGCAATAGATGTTCTCACTTAGAAAAGACATTTTGCCTCCTCCTCTCCTCTCCTCTCCTCTCCT
>NW_010267337.1:4209-7584 GCF_000690775.1 Eurypyga helias | reverse complement strand
GCCCTCCCCCTCCCCTCCTCTCCCTCTCCTTCTCCCTCTCCCTCTCCCTCTCCCTCTCCCTCTCCCTCTCCCCTCCTCTCCCTTTGTCTCCTTTTCTTCAGTCATACTGACCTTTCAACTGGCACAGCTTCTAATTACCTGTTCGTCTTTTCAATATTTTGAATGACATTTATTAATTGGAGATGAAATTTAATATAAAAACAACATTCCTGAATAACAGCAAAGTACACAGCTTTTTGCCCCACTGCCTCTTTTTTCCTGTCTGCCTCAAGCCATAGCATATTTCTTTTTATTTTTTTTTGATATGCAAGAGCCTTGTCAAAGGTAAGACAAGTTGTTCTACAAATTACTGGTTTCATCAGTTTTAGATTCAGGTTCGAAATGTCCACACAGAATGTGATGGGCAAATGAGATTAGAAATTGGTTGGAATTTAAACTCCATAACAAGGATCGAAGGTTGTTTTGAATGTTTGTTCATCCAACTGGTTTGTTCTTTTCTATTCTATTAAACTTCTCCAAAGAAAGACTTCAGATTTTGTCTTTGTTGGAGCTTATTGGGTTTTGGATTACTTGTGTGTGTATTTATAATGCTCAACCTATTGTTTTAAAATACTTGGGTATAGATGACGTATGACTTTTGCTCCTTTATAGTTCTGAACTACTTAGTTCTTTGTAATTAAGCCCGGACTTTGTAATTCAATATCTAGCAAAAATAATAAAAATTGTGTGGCGCATTTCAGCTTTTGACAGCATTTGGGGTGATCTGCACTGAGCAGATTGTTGTTGAGAAGGTTAAATGAGTATTTCCTTCCACCTGATATAATAATGAACCTTGCTCTTGAAATAACCCATTTAGTTGCAGGAAATAGCTTTAAGGCTAAAGAGAAAATTTTAAGAGAAGCATTTCCAATCATCATGCATTGCACTTAAACGGTGATTCATTGATAAAGGCTCCGTAAGTGGTAATGTAACCTGAAACGGGGGACTGTTTTCTGGGTAACCTAACAAGCCTCAAAATCACAAAGGCAGAAAGCCGAGCAGCAAGAAAACCTGACTTGCAGATTATTTCCCATGGCAAGTAACCTGCTACAGACCTGTGAAAGAATGGCTGCACATTTAATATCTTGCTACCTTCCACAGCTGTTACAAATCTGTGATTTTGAAGTTCTGGGATTTCTGGGTACAGCTGTACTTACCAGGTGTTTTTGCTGTCATTTCATGACTCCCTCTTGGAGTTGTCATGTTTATTAGCTGACACTCATCATCCCACACTGCATGTACTTGAAGCCAGAGAACATAAACAGCACTGGAAAGCAATTTCCAATATTATTTTAGACACTCAGCTCTGCTACTTCCAGAGTTTATCCTTTCTAAACTGTTTCCCTAATCTACTCCTCCTGCAAAGACAAATTGTCTGTCTGTTTCTTTTCAAATAACCTTCAGATTCCAGGGTAAGGAAACCAGTAAACTACTGAAGCAGAAAAACTGTTAGACTGGAAAGATTTTTCAAGTAATGAGATATTGTTTAATTGCAGCTTTGCAATGGAAGATTTTAAACAGTAGACAACACTACTCTGTGTTGTGGTTCTGTCTGCACATCTTTAATATTTACATGGAAGAAATCTTGGTTGCATAAAAGACTATTTGAACTATACTGCCTGTTAATAAAAACACTGTCAATAGAAATGGGTCTTTCAAAGAGTACAAACCCGGCCACTCAGTAAGGAAACAGGAGTCTCTTGCATCATTTTTCTAAAACACAAAACTCATCTTCAAACTCCTAGGCTGTATGCTTTTCTTAGTTGACTGAGTTATCTATCCATTTTTGATGTGCTGATCATAAAACAACATTCCCAGGTTTGGATGACTTCCCAGAATTGCATTATACGGAGACAGTGTAGTGCAGTTTTCATATACTTATGTGGGCCAAAAAATGGGTTGATGTGCTGGAAAGAAACAACTTATAAATTGAGATATTAAGATTGCTGGGTATAATTTTTATTATTATTTCAGCAAAAAACAAGAACAAAAAAAATCAGTTTAATTAATCATGGCTGCGAAATTATTGCCAAGATTATCTAAATACCTCTACACATGTTAATCATATGAAAAAAAACCCCTAGATTATCAGTTGCATAGCAAAAAAAAAAGATGTTTATTCATAGCAGAAAATAAAATTATAGGTTTTGCTGGGGAAGCCCTCCTTATAAAAAGACATATTATAGTTATTTGAAAAATAAATTTTTGTTATGCTGTTTCTTGTACCATTTCAGTAAGATTCTTTCAAACACTTTCCTTGTCAAGTTATTGACATAATCTTTTACAACAGTTTGAAATAGATTGATACTCCCCCTTTTTACATTTCCTCATTGCTTATTTGTTTTTTTCAAACAAGATTTAAACTTTCTGCATGTTTAGAACCTTATTACATGTCATTTTCAAAGATGATGGTCAATTAGAAGTGATTTATAACTACTTGCTTGTTTTCATCTTTCTCTTCTACCTTTCCTAGCAGCACAATCCAGCCACCAAAAAAGGCAATAGCTCTTTCAAAACACCTCTGTAGACTGCAACAGAGTAACTACTTATTCTTCAAAGTATTTTCCTAACCAGATTTGAAGATGACCCAATGAATTAGGTTTGTGCTGTGGAGTTTTTGTAGTGGGGGAGGGGCTACAGGGTTGGCTGCTGTAAGAAGCTGCTAGAAGCTTCTGCAGCTGCAAGTCAAACCCACCCCCCGCCAAGCCAAGCCAGCCAATGACGGTGGTAGCACCTCTGAGATAACATGTTTAAGAGGGAGAAAAAAAAAAAGCCTTGTTGTAGAACCTGCAGCAGAGGAGTTGGACGTGAAGGAGACAACCAGGCAGACAACAAGGTCAGTGCAGAAAGGGGAGGAGGAGGTGGGCTGTAGCAGAGGTTCCCCTGTGGCGAGAGGGCAGGCTGTGCCCCTGCAGCCATGGAGGGTCATGGGGGAGTAGAGACCCCCCTGCAGCCTGGGGAGGGAGTAACAGAGACAATATGTGATGAACTAACTGCACCCCTTCTTCCCCATCCCTGTGTACTGCTGGGAGGGAGGAGGCAGAGAAATTGGAAGTGCAGCTGAGCCTGGGAAGAAGGGAGGAGTGGAGGGGAAGGTGTTTTTAAGATGTGGTTTTATTTTTTGTTATTCTACTCAGATTTGATTGGTAACAAATTAAATTGTTTTCTTCCACAAGTCGAGTCTGTTTTGCCTGTGACCATAATGCTCCTTGTCTTAACCCATGACCATTTCCTTATATTTTCTCCTCCCAGTCCCCCTGGGGGGAGGAGTGAGTGATGCGCTGCATGGTGCTGAGTTGCTGGCTGGGGCGAAATTACCCCAACACAAACGTTTAC
>NW_010267337.1:0-3986 GCF_000690775.1 Eurypyga helias | reverse complement strand
GGGAGGAGTGGAGGTGAAGGTGTTTTTAAGATGTGGTTTTATTTTTTGTTATTCTACTCAGATTTGATTGGTAACAAATTAAATTGTTTTCTTCCACAAGTCGAGTCTGTTTTGCCTGTGACCATAATGCTCCTTGTCTTAACCCATGACCATTTCCTTATATTTTCTCCTCCCAGTCCCCCTGGGGGGAGGAGTGAGTGATGCGCTGCATGGTGCTGAGTTGCTGGCTGGGCCTAAATCACCACAAGCAAAACGTTAATAAGTTGTATGTAGTCTGAAATACTTAGCTCCTGGCAGAGTCTAGCAATGGTCCCTAAAGCACAGTGCGATTGCAAAAGTTGTGTGCTGCTAATGCAGCATTGTCATGGTTCTTATTGTAGAGTAAGGGCTTAATCATTAGCTTCTCTACAGTAGTGTACTGGTGTTGGCTGATAGAGTTTGAGTGGAGTTAATTTTCTTCATAGTAGTTTGTAAGGTGCTGTGTTTTGGATCTGTGATGAAAACAGTGTTGATAGCATATTGATGTTTTAGCTATTACTGGGCAGTGTTTACACAGTGTCGAGGCTTTTTTCTGCTCTTCACACTGCCCCACCAGTGAGTAGACTTGGGGTGTACAAGAATCTGGGAGGGGATAGAGCTGGGATAGCTGACCTCAACTGCCCAAAATAATGTCACATACCGTATGTTGTCATGCTCAATGAAGAAAACTGGGGCAAGAAGGAAGAAGAGGGGTTGTTTGTATATATGGCATTTCTCTTTATGAGTAACCACTATGCATGATGGAGCCCTGCTCTCCTGGAAACGGCTAAACACCTGCCTGCCCACGGGCAGAAGTGAATGAATTTTTTATTTTGCATTGCTTGTGTACACAGCTTTTGTGTTCCCTGTTAAACTGTCTTTATTTAAATCGATTTTCTCACTTTTCCCCTGCCGATTCTTTCCCCCATCCTGCTATAGGTGAGTAGCTCTGTGGGACTCAGCTGTCTACCAGGGTTAAACCACAAGGGGTGTTTGGAATACCATAATTACTTTTAAGGGCAAAAATAGAGTTCAAAAATAACTTAGAATATAGGCACAAGGAGTAACTTCCTTCCATGATTCCTGCAGTGGTGAGAAATTACATTTTTTTTTCTATATAAGTACTATAAATCTAAGGAATATGAGGAAAAAAAGTAATAGCAGCATTTTGGCAATTGGTGTTTGTTAAACTACTGACAAATTTTAGGTTACAAAGCATGGCTACCGTACTTCATTGAATAGGACAGATTTGGACTAAGCCACAATTCTTTTTCACTTAACCACATTACAGCAAAATCAGTGATACAGGTATGACATTCATACACTGATTCCTCTTTGAAATGGTTTCTTAATTCACAAAGAGCATCTGAATATTTTCTACTTTCACACATTTGGGTGACCTTCACTAGAGAAATCTGCACTGCAGAAATACCACAGAAATTCTTCACACAGTCTGTCTAGATTATCAGTTTATTGACTAAAGAACCTTTGGCCTATAGCTGTTGTCCGCATTGTAGCATAGATTAACTTTTGCTCTTTGTCACCCTATATTCATTCATTGTTTATTTTCAGACTGCAGCTAATTAAGCTGGGAGTTCTAAAGAGCTCCTGCTCTCACTCTGTCTTACAATACACTCAAAGATTCTATGTAGAAATCCTGAAAAAAGAGAAAGCTTTGTCAGCATTGGTCCTTGTCCTTAGCTTTCTATGGCTGTCACTAGCTTTGTGGTTGTTGCATTCCTGGGCCTTGTATCCCAGTCATCCAGATCTGTACCCATTTAAAACAAGCAATGGTTTCTGTGCTCCAAAGGTCCACCTTTTGTAACTGGGAGTGTGGGAAAGGGCTATTAACATACTGATAATTTGTCCTAATGTGTGGCTGGGATGTGGCTTGGGCTGACATTGAGACATAGGAACAACAGAAAAGCTGTCTTATGCAGCAGTGTGGACATGACCTCTATTTGCTTGATATGAAAGGAATTTGGTGATGATATAAACTTAAAATAGTAATTTAAGGCCTTTATTGCTATAACATGGGCAGTTATTCACAATGCAAGTAACCAGGGACATCTGGCAAATGGTCTCAATGTTGAATCAGAGAAACAAACTTACCAAATTATTCACTTATTCTGCTTAGCTTTTATCTTTTTTAATTACTATCACATCAATAGTGTCAATTGTGATTCTTACTTATTCTTTCTCACTTTCGTAGAACACCATTATATGTCACACAGATCACAGCTCTGTTTACTGAAAACCTCTGCTTCCTTACACTTTTCCCCATCTAATATCTGCTACAACCTTCTGCTGTGTTTCAGTAGGACTACCTTGTGTGCATCCTACCCCAGGATTGGTTATCTTCAGCTCATGCTACATGACACTGACCAAATTTGTTTTAGGCAAATTGCCCAAAAAATTTAACAAATGAAAGAAAACAAATAAGTAATTTTCAGAAACATATGGCATCAAACAGGAAACACTGATTCTTCATATACAGCCTTGTCAAAACTCTGTGGAGCAAAACTAGCATAAATAGTAAAAATGAACATGTTGCTATCCAGCAACAAGATCACAGGTGAAAAATGTAGTCTGAAATTGTCCTTCACAGTACCTTTTTTTTTTTTACTGGATAATTTATTTTATTCATAGAATATTGGTCATGGGAAGTGATAGGAAAAACGCTATAGCAAGTGAAGTTGCGCCAGCATTTCTACTAAATAAATAAATAAATGTATATTGTTTTTCATACTAGGAAAACTGTCTTCTCACCTTTCTGTCCCCAAATGCAGTGTTTCACAGGTCATTTTGATCTCTATCATCCTAGATATAATCAGTTTCTGAGGTGATTTACAGAGATAACAAGTATCTTTCAAATCCTCTTTGCTGTGCAATATGAGTTATTGACATGCCCAAGGCCCACCATGCTGGCTATTGCATTCAGAGTAAATAGGTGATGATGTGCTTATGTGTATAGAGAGCAGAGTGACAGAAATGGGAACAAAATGATGAGGACAGAGAGTGGGGTGATAAATATCAAAACAGAAAACAAAATGACAGAAGAAAGACTGTCAGATGTGGTAAGAAAAAAACCAAACCCTATGTTGCAAGCCAAACAATAAATGGATTTTTCTTAAAAAAGAGTATGTTTCAATGTAAAAAAATAGAAGCAAAAATGTTTTGAAATTTTCAACTTTAGATTAATTTCAGTATGAATTCTGACTGGGTGATAAATATCAAAACAGAAAACAAAATGACAGAAGAAAGACTGTCAGATGTGGTAAGAAAAAAACCAAACCCTATGTTGCAAGCCAAACAATAAATGGATTTTTCTTAAAAAAGAGTATGTTTCAATGTAAAAAAATAGAAGCAAAAATGTTTTGAAATTTTCAACTTTAGATTAATTTCAGTATGAATTCTGAAATATGGGGCGTATCTATCCCATTTTTTAACATTTCTGACATCCATTATTATTTTCTAGAGACACAGAAACTTTTGTATTCCATAGCAGAATTAATATAGCTTGTCTCTGTGTCTTTTGTCACCCTTATATGCATAATTTTACATTTAAAAGTTCAATTATTTTTTTAATTCTCTAGAGTATTTCTGTGCTCTTACTGGTCTTCCAAAGTGGATATTATCTCCTGTACATCTTTTGTCATAACTTTTAGACCCACATAGAACTCTCGGATACCTTTATGTCAAAAGGCACTATGTTTCTTTTCAGACAAAATTCTTTCCTATTAAGTCTTTGGTTTCATTTGCAACTTTGTATTGTGTTCCTTTCCCAGGGTACATTCCTTTTATACTAGCTCTTCAGAATGGTGTCTTCCAGATGCTAAATTTTTCAGACAGGGAAGCTAGGAAATAAAAGTGATCTCCTTTGGGTTTGGGTGCAGAGGGATACCAGGCAAAACCCAGTCTGTAGGTATGAAGCCATGTAAGACTTTTTTTTTTTTCCTTCCTCCTTG
>NW_010267336.1:0-16580 GCF_000690775.1 Eurypyga helias | reverse complement strand
CATTGTTGACTGCATCTGCTGCAATGTCAAAGCAAAATAAGTCAAATCAGACTGCTGGAAAAGCAGTGTTTTCTTACAAGTCAGTATGACACTAAACACCTTCAAGCCAGCTTTGTAGCAATTAGCATCTGCTCTTACAAAGAGAAGCTTCCTCGTGGCAAAGGGACATTGCTATAAAGGCAACACAGGAGTAATTTCTTTTGAGAGTCAAGACTAGCTAGTCCTTGGGCAGAAGAAATAAAATAATAAAATAACAATGGATAAAAATCACTTATCCTATTATTTTGCCTTTATTATCCATCTGGGATAGATATACAAGAGTCAACATAAAAATCAATGAGCATTTTCCTCAGAAGGGTACCTGGATGTCAGGGCATTTTCCAGAATTCAAAAAAACTGTAGTGTCTCAAAGACATGCTTACCACTTCTATTAAGAGTTCCAGCTTGGTTGTTTTAATTAAGACTTCCATTCAGACTTCCACAGATGAAGCCTTTTACTAATCCTGTTGCTCAGTGCCTAACTACACTACCTTACCATCTCTACCAATCAAATGTTAAGTAATTTCAATTACACACTTAACTACTTAAAGTGCAAATAAAAAAGGCATGGGTAATGATATGTATTTCACATGCTGAAGTCTTGCTCTTTCCCAGGGTGTCATAGAATCATGGTTCGGGTTGGAAGGGACCTCAAAAGATCACCTAGTTCCAACCCCCCTGCCATGGGCAGGGACACCTTGCACTAGACCAGGTTGCTCAAAGCCTCGTCCAGCCTGGCCTTGAAGACAGCCAGGGATGGGGCATCCACAGCTCCTCTGGGCAATCTGTTCCAGTGCTTCACCACCCTCTCTGTGAAGAACTTCTTCCTGATATCTAAACTGAATCTCCCTGCTTTCAATTTAAACCCATTACCCCTTGTCCTGTCACTACAGGCCCTTGTAAAAAGTCCCCTCCCAGCTTCCTTGTAGGCCCCCTTCAGGTACTGGAAGGCTGCAATATAAGGCTCCACAGAGCCTTCTCTTTTCCACACTGTGTCAGTCAATTGTCAGCCTTGCCTGGGAGCCACCTCATCACTGGGCAAGATTCTGCTTTTAATGTGCCCCTGCCAGAATTCACAGTACTAAGAAAATAGAAAGGATTCAGTATTTCTGGGTCACTAGGTGCAGCTGACACTGAGGATTACTCGAGGGAAAAAAGAGAGTGAAATTACAGGTAAGGCTTTTTCTTCTAGATCATTTGCAAAATACAAGGCTGGTTAAGTTATGCTTTGAAAAGGTAAGCATTTCTTTCCAAAGAATGAGAACTGATTTTGCTTTGTAAATGCTATGAGTATAGGCACAAGCTCATGGAGAAGCCCTAAGGCACAAAACTAGGCAAAGAACCTGATTAAAAGCAACAACACTAACAATTAATAAATGAGTAACTTTCTCTAATCTGAAACTTTCTATTTTATTTTCTTTACTAAATGAGTTAGATTTTACTGATTGAAAGACAGGTCTCGAAATTTTTAATTCTTTCCCTGTTTAAAAAAACAAACCCAAACAAAACACAAACCCAAAACCAAAACAACAAAAACACCCATGACCAAAACATACCCCCACAAAAACTACACAAAACAAACAACAAACCCTGCCTGAAATTGACCCATAGGACCCTGCCCACTCTCAAAGACTGGAGATAGGCCTGTCACCTCAGAGCAGAGGAACTCCAGGATTTGGTCTCCCTTGCTCCAAGGGTGACTGGGACCCCTTAGTGCTTCTTTGCGAAAAGCAAGAAACCAGAAATCCAAGAGCATAATAATATAGCAGACCTGTCAGCCCCACATCCTGAGCTGCTGTCTGCAGAGCAATGACAGAAGAATTGCAATTGTCTCTCTTCAAACTTCTTTCTCACAAAAGCCCAACCTCTGTAAAGCCCAGCTGAGGTTTTACTGCTGACTTGAACAGCATTGGTGTTCACAGCACTTTCACAGCTGCTTAGATGCAGGCACTCAGTCCCAAATTGGTTATATCAACAGCTCTGAGTTAGGTTTGCAGCCATGTTCCCATGACTATCACTAATGCAGCAAGAAGCTGAATTTTCTGTCTTTCCATGGATCTGGAGGAATTCAGTAGCATGGCTCTTGCATAATAGTGTGCTTGTCCTTCTCTGAGGAAAGGAAGCGCTTACTGGCTGTTTCACCAAGCACTTTTGTAATGCCCTGGGCCATGCCACTGGGGGCTAAACTGTGAAAGGATAAAAGTATCTGCTGTTCTGCTGCCTGGATTTACAATGTGAATAATAGAGGCCTCACTCTCCAGTGTGCAATGCATACTTCTCCCAAACACCCTCATTTGTAAGGTATTTCTACAGCTTAGCTTTCTACTCTCTATGGCTTAGTCAAGTCACAGAACAAAGTTCAGTTTCTCTCTTTGATAATGGACTTTCAGTTAACTACAATGCCGGAAAAAATGGAAGCAGCAACTTAACATTGGATCCCACAAAAATAACTTACTGAGCAAACAATTCTTTATCCCAAAGCCTTTGCCATTCCACACGTGCCAGTCTTGGCTGTTTTCCCTTGATCTATCAGTTTTATCTGTGAGCCTCACAATGAATTTTCCTGGCTCTTTCCATCCTGTCTCAATAACACTCTTCTCAGTTTCAGGTGTATGCATTGCTGGCTGGGCTTTTGGGATCTGCCCTACACACAAAGTCTTGTAATACCAGCAAAAAAATTCAGTCTTTCAATTTTCAGCCTGGTCTAGAAGGATTTGACTCCTCACACAGACAGGAAAGATTACTTCTAAACGGAAGAAGGTGAGAAACAAAGATTATTCTGACCACCAGTATAGGTGGCTCCCAGTAAAAGAAATTTGCTTCTCTCTCAAATGAGCCCTCTTCCTTCTCCTTTTACTTACAGAGATTCTTGGGTCCTTCCCATCACTTCCTTCATTCCCTACCTTCCCCATGGTTCTCCAATCCTTTCTCTTGACCACTCAAAGTGGGTACAGAACCCCACAGTGCCTCAGTGACTAACTACAGCCCCTCAACAAGCACTACAGCTTTCTAATACAGATGCACGTGCTAGAGGTGTCCCTAAAGGAAGGGAGAGGTCTGTTTGCACTATAACATACTTATAAAGCCTGAGTCAGTGTGACAAAATTTTAACCTCCCAACCCCAATGATAAGTGGCATATTATGGACAAAGCATTTAAAAAAAAAAAAAAAAAAATCAAGGTTTAAAAGAGGCAAAATTCCCCTTCACCCCCACGCCCTGAATTTATGTAAAAGTTATTGTGGTACAATTACAAAACTTTAAGTAAGAGGAAATTGTTACATTGACTTCACTGGCAAGAAGCTGAAAAGCAGATTTGGCTCTGGAGGCAGGGGATCTTAGACAAGCTAGAAGAGATTTTACGGACATCCTTCTAAACTTTTGACATCTCCCCACTTCAGTGGGGTCCACTACCTACAGGAACACATGTACATCTCCCCTGTGAACTACAGGTCTAGGGACTAATTTATGTTCTTCCCCCTCCCCCCAATGTTTCAGACCCTGTCCCTCACTTATGAACTTGTTACCCACAAGAATAAATAATGTAGACAGACTTACCTAACGTCCATGCAAAGTAATACTTTGGTTTTGCTGCCTGTGTTACAACATACAGGTAACCAAGTCTTGATAAGAAGGGTGTTTTATAAAGAAATTCATTATCAATAATGTATGCCATAGGAAAATTCTTGGTAAGCGTCAAGAAAAAAATGAGAGATACTAGTGTGATACACAGCTTGTACATCACTGCTCCCTAAAAAACACAAAAAACAATGAAACATTCATTAGAAATATTTGCCTAAGAGAAACAAAAAGTCAGGGCTTATGACATACAAAACCAACATGCTTCAAGAAACCCTAAGTTAGCAGTGACAAAGGTGATAATAAGTAATTTAGAAGAGGTGACAAAGGCCGCAGTCAAAACGCTGGCTTAATTTAGTTTACTGAACTACCTATAGAAAGGTAGAAAGGACAATTACAAGTCAAAATTGCTGATGAACTTCACACGAGACTCCTACATCAATTAATGGAGGTCCAAAAATGAGAAAGAAAAACCCAAAACTCTGCAATGGAAAGCAGAAATCTTCCCCATATGTACTGTTGTCTCCTTGAACTAAGGACTGGGTTCCTCCTGGAAGCTGAAAGCATTGGTATTCAGTACAACAGTAGGTCTTACCGTCCACCTACCATCCATAGGTCTTCCTAAAAATCACTTGTCCAAAAAGCATACATCATATCCTATATCATGGGAAGGTATGCATGCTGTATCTGCTACACCACAGTGTCTCGTATTACAGCTCCCTAGCTCCCTCTATACTATTATTGACAATCATGTCAGTAGTTTGAAGCTTGATTTCAAATATGCACCAGGAATAAACTCTTCTTGATAGAGACACAATTAAAAAGGTAAATCTGGCATGTGGCTACCATGTAACTAAATAAAAGTGCAATACACTATTGAAACAATGACGCATTTTTTGATCCCAAGTACTCTTTTCATACGTTCTCCAATAGACTAATGTGCAATTATATTTACTGCAAATTTAAATATTCTCTGCTGACTTGCATCTAACACAATATGAGCCTTATTATGACCTCAGTCAGACTAACATAAGTCAGAAGTAATACCACTAAAGTCAGTAAAAATAGAGTCCTATGCAACAGGAAGCAGATATGCACAGGCACATACTCAACTTCAAAACAGACATTCTGCACACAATCAAAGCCACACATTCAGTGTCACCTTAAGATGAGAGGAGTCTGGTTGTCATGCTATGTTATCCTGCCTTACACGATGGTCATTTTATAAGGTTTTAAGTGATATTAAAACATATAAAATTAATGTTAAAAGTACGTGAAAAATGGCCTTCATCATCTTAAAGTGTGAGATTCTCTTGCAAAGTACCTGGACAAGCTACAGTTTCTGATAAGCTGTGATTCATGTACTTCTAATATCTGCACTATGGGCGAGATTTGACTTTTTTCCCAACATTTCCTTTTCTGTCTGGAGCTGAACTGCAGCTTGTCACAGTCAGAAACTGTAGACCGTTCTCATCACTGCACAAAAAACACCCATCAACCAATGAACTGTTTTGCAAGCCATACGCATTTGGGGAATTCAAGAGAGAGACACTAGCCCCTTCACCCCTGACCCTGTGATAAAAACAGCAGCCACTTTATAGAAAAAAAACACACCCCACTGTAACATTTACTGGGAAGACAATCTAAAAATGTTTTTTCTTCTTAGTTTTTAATTATGAGAATCATGTACAAAGCTGTACTCTCCTGCCCTTTACAATAAATCTTTGTCATTTCAAAACTTACAGTTGGAGAAGGATCAGGAAGTCTGTCATAACCCTTCTGCTTCCAGTTCACTTCTAACAGTTTCATGTGCACATGCCTCCCTTCAATGAAGGCTATATAATCCTTGTAGTTGCTGCAAGGCCCAGCTATGATGCTCATAAAATTGAGGAGATAGCTTAAATACTCCAGTAAAGAAGGTCTTGTCCTGTGAAAATCATCCACACACAACAAAACAAAACAAACCACCCAAGGTAAAACAAAGACTTTCACGCATGCTTTTTGTTGTACTGTTTTCCTCAGTGCCCAGCTCTCTCCTAGCACCCTCCCCCCAGCTGAAAGCTCCCTAGGTCTATTTTGGAGCAGATGAAGCACAGCCTCTTATATCCCAGCGATGTCTGGCAGATGGCAGTCAGAACAAGGGTAATGCCAAAGTGCTTAAACTAAGGTGAACAAATGCTGCTGATCTGAAAAGTTGTAATCTTGTTTCTAGAAAGTTAGAAACAGTCATAAATGTAAATACTCACTCTCAAACAAATTGACGTGCATATTGGACAGGCCGGTTGCACCAGGAGTGAGAAGCTGGTAACTGCTTTTGGACATCTGACCAGTAATGGCTGCCAGACCACAAGCTAAGTAACACTGGTATCACCAAGCAGTGCAATGCAGTGCTTCGCCTTGTTATGCAAACCGCAGGGCAGGGAGCACTTACAACCAGGACATTCAGACTTGAGAAGGCTCCGCCCACCTTCAGTTCAGCCTTTTGAAAAGTGGGAAGTGTGATGCCAGAGAGAGGAAGAGAATGAAGAGGCACTCTGTCCTACTGTGCAAATAAAGGAAGTAATTGTCTGTATTGCATCATGAACAGGAAAAGGAACTAAGGGAAAAAACCCACATAAATCAAAAGACAGCTGAAGAAGAAAGAGTCCATCGAGTTCGTTATTTCCATTTTGCAAGTGTACATACCACAAGTTCCTTGGCAGTTTTTACATTAGTTATAAAATGAAGAAGATCCACTGTCCTTGCTACACATCAGTAGGACAGAAAACAAAGATGCACAGGCCTCTCACTGCTAGTGTAATTTGTAAATTGTTGTGCTTGCTTTATTTATGTGGCAGAGAACACCAACATCCACATTCTGCATGGAGATACACAGTGGTCTCCATGAATGTGCTAACAGCCACCATCCAAGTAAGCCAGTAGTCCCCCAGATGAGAACAGAAACTACAGCACAGTGTTTCAAGACTTCCCTTCTAAGACACAGATGGACACACATAAACCAAAACCTACTTAAAATTCTTTTAGACCAAAACATACATTTCTAGCACAACAACTAAGCAACAGTTAAACATTTGCTGTTGCCTACTTTTATTCTGAAGCAGAATTAGTTTGAATGAACAGTTAGCTTAGCCAGGATTTTCTGCATTCACCCTGCTGGCTATTGTAGATGTTGGTGCCTGAATGATATGTTCTCTGGTGAAATCATTTCACGGAAAGCAGCAGCAAACAATTTGGTGTAACGTTCATCTTTACTGAAAAATCGGGTCGTAATTTGGGTTTCTGAACTCTACAGTAAGATTAAAAATAAAGTCATTAGTTTCAGCTTACATTCTGCACATGGGTGGGTGGAGAGACATGAGCAATGCACAAAGGAATGTACAGAGGATGGGTGACAAATAAAACCAGACCAAGAACAGAAAGACAAAAGGCTGTATTACCAAAGGGGATTCAAAACCCTTCAGTTATAACTTGTCTGTCACCGGCCCTTGAGCTATTAGCATGTACTTTTCTATTATGAGCTCATCTACTATGCAAGAAAAAAAAAGCCTGCTTGGTGAGAATTTGATTAGAATTAATCATATGGTCACAAGAACTTGGTACGGTTAAACTGTGAGCTTTAAAAATAGACATAAAGCTATGGGTCATGGCAAAAGTTATATGAGTCTCCTTACAGGATTTTTGCTTTCCAACAAACTACTCTATTCTTATTTTTAGAATCTCATAGGCAGATTTTCTGATTGCTGAATTGTCTGCCTTGGAAATGAAATAAAGTATTTCTTTGGCCTTAAACAAATACTTCATGCGGAAAAGTAGTTATGGTTCTAAAACCAATTCTGTAACACTAACTCTTCAAAAAAAAAAAAAAAAAGCACTTGAATTGAGAGACAAAACAAAAAGAGGCACTTGAACATATAACCAACATGCTGTCTCCCTCTGAAAAATGAGATGAGTAGTCACATAACATGAAGGACTAGAGTCCTTCATTACAGAGGAAAATAGGAAAAATAAAATTTCAGTGTCCAAAAGTTACTGGCAAAGAAAAGCAGTACTTGAAATGTAGGGTCAAACCAAAATGGACTTCTACTATGCAGTAGTTTGCTGACAGGAGTATTCTACTTGGAAAAATAACATATCACAGATAGGATGAAGACAACAGCCAAAATGTCCATATAGTACAGTCAGTCTGAATATAAAAGATTTGATTCAGCAAAGGCTAGTTTTGGTGCATGTGGAGTACACATTTAAGTCAATTAGATATTGCCAAGTATTTTACTGCTTTACTAACCAGCACAGGATGATAAATGCAGAAGTCCTGGATTGAAGAAATAAGGAATATAGCAGAGAAGCCATGTTTGTGTAAGGGCACTGACAGCAGCATTACAGAAACAAAAAACTGCTCAAAAGCAAATACAAAAATCAGGTAGGACTTTTGGCTTATCATGGACTGGAAAGACACAGCGAATATTTTCATGGCCAGGCCACTAAGCTGGTTCTGATGATGCAAAGGGAGGAAACAAACAAATACATTAAAAATACCACACACACACACACAAAACAAAACAAAAACCACACACGAATACCCCCAACACTCCTCCCCCTCTCCAAAAAAAACCCCAAACAAAAACCTCCAAGAAACTAACACTAGCAAAAGCTACACCCAAGTCCAAACCCTAAACTTCTTTGGGGGAAATTAAAATGCAAATCACTACGGGAATTAAATTCTTACTTTACAGCAAGCCGATTTTGTTCAGCCGTAAGTTCCTCAGCTTGTCGCCCTATTCCTAGAGAGAAAGAAAAGTCACATTAAATCTTTCCAGAAGCCAAACAGTGAAAGTTGTCCCCAAAGCCTTACATTTGCACCCCACAGATAACTTTCTAATGCCGTAAGCTTCAAGATTTGTCACAGGCAGTTGTAACACAGCTCAAATCCTAACATTTAGGTCAAGTATGTTCATCTTCTACCCTACCTCTTTACCCAGTTCCCCACCTCATTCCCCCTTTCTCACCCTTGCTACACCTTCAGCAAGGGCAGCCATAGCATTTCCACATACACAATGCAAGTCTCAATGCCACCAAATAGCAGTGACCCTCAGCAGCCTCTACTAACAGCCCTGGGCTGTAAAACCCTCTGTTCCCAGGAGCTGCTGGCTCATTTAAGCACAAGCCTCCCCTGCTGGCTCCTTGGTGAGAAATGGAACGTTTCACAGCAGGAGGAGTAGGCAGTGGAAGAGAAACCGGCTTTCAGGAAACAAGCTCTACTGGTGTGAATGAGCAGCCTGGCTGGCTGTTCCTGCTGGAGCAAGCCTAAACACACACATCAGTAATAACTTGGAACTGTACAAGGTCCAGACTGGAAGGGCGACGTCCTGTTGAGTACACAAGACCTTTGGGGCCAGAACTGTAGAGCAGAGGCTCACCGTCCTAGGAAAACTATGGAAAAATCTTGTGCGATGGCCAGCGCGTAAAACAGTGTTGCTCACAGCACATCTCAAAACCTTCACTCTGAAGCTTTGGCTGCGCATACTTTCAGGAATCCCACTGGCTTCAGCAGAACAACTCAACATTAGATGAGTCACAGCACTTGATGCTGAGCGTGCATATCTACAACTTCACAAGATCAGGGGCTTGGCGTCAATTAACACTACTGTTCTAAACATACTGGCCATAATTACCAATACATACACACAAGACCTATTTCCTAAAAAGACTGATGATAAGCTGCTCATTTCCATTCTCTCTCCACTGTTTCATTTTGTAAATACTAGAGGGCGTGAGTTCCTGGGAAACAATTAAGCACTTAATTACTTAAAGGGCTGGGTATTTTGTTTGTCTGTTTCCATTTATGGGCAGCTGCATTAAATTTCTGCAAATAGAGATTTGTCACTGATGCTTGAACTGCAAGCTGCCTCCATGCAACTGCCCCATATACAGATGTTCACAATGTAATAAACCTTTTCCACCATCATTAATCTGTAGGATTTCTGGCTTGCTTAAAATGCTCCTGCCTCTGCTGTTACTTTTTTCTTTCTGTCTGTCTGTTTACCTTCAATATTTTAGGTGTGCATCTAGGTTGCACATCACTACCTAGTTGCACATCAATACCTGAGCTGGCTAGCTTAAATAACAGAAGCAGAGAAGCCCCAACAACATGACTGTCAAGGTCAATTAAACCCACACAGAGCTTCAAGATGCACCCATTATAGCCAGCTAAAAGCACTAAACCCACCTGTGTAAACTTGGCTTGCGAACGATGCCAGACCTTGCAATCTGTGGTCTGACCATCACCTAAATCCCAGATCATATGTCTATAAGCAGACTACTTACTTAGTCACAGCACATTTTATATTCCAATGGGCCTTGGACCATCATAAGTTCACATCGCAACATCAGGAGACATGAGCAATAACAGTACTGATAACAATTAACATTTCTAGCCTTTGCACTGTGCCGGACACAGGCATTTTACTGGGAAATAATAGCGCTCTTTGTCACAGCACAGCATAAGATTGAGGACAATGTTATTTTGCTTGCAAGTGTGCTTCTTTCCAAAGTGGGAAAAAACTACTGATTTCAATCTCCTGCAACTCCTGGGGTATATTATCACTGAATATATCAGTGATAGCATATTTTTGCTACACTGACATTTGTGGCATGAGTGACATTAATATATCAAACATATCTCTTGATTTTGGAAAATCAGGAACAGCTTCAGAGAGCTTAATGGAAATGCACTGTAGCATCTCAACAGCAGATACCAGTACTAGCTAAAAGCCAATTTGGGCCCCAAGGAAGCAGAGCCCTCAGAGAGGAAAACAATTTTCTTTGCAGTAACAATGAGTTTGCTCCTAAAGAAGCGATCAAACCTGAAGTTTCTCTTTTTCCTCCACAAAGCATTTTTCTTCTTTATTTGGAGCAACTCACTGAACTCCGCTCCATATTCAACCACAGAATGCACTGGAATAAAAAAAGCTGTCTTCAGGACATGGGAAGAGATTCCTTTTCTTACCATCATGTAACTGGCATGCAAGTGTTGTGATCTTCTGTGTAATTATCATCAGTGGACTACAACAAAGAAACAACAGTTACATGTATTGTAATACAAATTATTCCCAACTTTCTTATTGAACATCTTTATCCCTTTAAAAGGCATAACTATATTAGCCACAAGTGGAAAACATCCAATTAGAAGGAGGAACTCAGGCATAAGACAATTGTCTAGTTTCAAAACAACCTCACAGTAACTTGCATTGGATTTTTTAATTACTAAGTGCACACAAAGCCTTATTTTATGTCTCCTCATTCTGCAGCAGTGCAAATTGTAATTCAGAAGAAATCACATCACTAGGAAATTCCAGCTTCTGCAGTCTACTGGGCTTCAACTTCCTTTCACACAAAGACCAAATTCAAGCCCTGTACGATACAACACTAGTTTACAGCAATGCCACTGTAATGTAACTCTAGTTCTCCTTACTGTTACTCCCCTATTGCCTGACTCCTCAGTGCCCTAAAAACCCCTGTGAACTCCTTAGATACACATGCTTATTTCCCCACATGAATAGCCCTATTAATTAGGACTACATGAACTACCAGAATAGCTGTTAGCACAGCACTTTCCCACTTACTTCTTGGCCATGCAACTGCCTTGTAGACAGCCTGTCCAAGATATACCATCCAACTGGGAGTGTTTGGGCACATGGAATCTGAGGCCTCCCAAAAACATAAGCTAGCTGTACCTGAGCCACGATTACAGGCTGCAACAATACAGCAGCTTCAGGGCCAACCAAGCAAGCAGTGTAGGAAGAGCCACTATGTTCGTCAGGGCTGCTTATACTACCTGTATCCAGCTTTACAGAGCTTTTTAGCACAGTAGGCAAATATGAGCTGCTTCAGCTAAGGAACAGAAAAAAAGGCAAAACTCAGCTTGGTGGCATGAGTTGCTGGGTGCCCATGAGAGTTGTTGCCCATATAAAGATTCTAAGGGCTGTGGAGACCTAAACACAACCTGGCACTGAACATCTGTAAACTAGAAGGACCCACCACAGGCAAAATAAGGGAAGAACATCTGCAGACACTGCCACTCCCTGACTCTCTGTCACCTGGGACACCAGCACAGGGTGCACAGATCTCACGCTACCTACGAGACCTTCACAACCTTAATAGCCAGGAGGCTGTAATGGGTGATGAGGATAAATAATTATTTTCAAACCATTAACTGTGATGATCATATGTAGAACCAGTTTCACAGAAGAGATTTGTCTTCTCTGAGGATTAAATCAATGTACTGTTTCTCAGTTTGGTGGTAAATTATGAACATAAGCCATACAGAAGTTTCTGCTTGAAAACAAGTGTCTTCCACATGGAAATTAAACCCAAGATTGTGTGCATGCTATTTACAGGGTTTAACTGGTATATGGAACTTTTTAAAGAAATGTAGATGATTACTCCAAATATTATGGCTATTCATTTTCAACACTGTAATATATTTTCTGGAATCCAGCAAGAGAAAAAAAGCCAAAAGCTTTTTTTTTTTTTTAAGTTCAAGCACTTATTTTCCCCACCAATTTCTCAAGAAAAAAGAGCAAAAGTTACATTCAATACCTCCGTCTAAAATAACAGTCAAATACTCATGTTCTGCACAGATGTTCAAGATATTCGGAATAATCCTTGACTGAAATCGACCTATGTTTACAATCAAATGTAAATTCCATGGTTAACATATAGTGGGATAATGAGATTGTAAACAGTTCGATAAATCATACTGATTTTCAAGATAATTAACATGCCAAACACGGCAAACAAGAATACTGGAAGAATACATTCTTTCATCGTAAGTGGTCCACATGTAATTCTGCATGGGTAGGATAATTTGTATTTTCTATCTAGAAAGAGAGAACATGCAATGTCAGCCAATTTCTTAATCAGAAACAATTTTTATCCTTTCATCAGTCTCTACTTGAAATGTCAATAAAAAAGTTTGCACATAAAATCCAGAACAAGCTTAAATATACACAGATCTGGAATACAACCATAACACAAGGATTTGTACAGCAGCTCTTCTTGGGTCACCTAGCCCACTGATTGCAGCCAAGGAATGGGAAAATTCAACAATGAGTTTTCACCTTCCATACAACTCCAATATCGTGAAATAGTCATTCTAATTTTTATTCTATTCACCTTTCAAGAAAAGTAATTTATAAGCTGTTTTCACCATTATCTTCAACATCCTATCCCTCAAAGTACATTTTCCTCTTCAGACAAAATTTAGCTTTACTTTCAAAGATACATAAATCCCAATCCTTTAGGCATACAAAAAAAGCAGATTTTTTAAAATCCTTAAGACAGACAGAGACTGTCAGTGAATCAGCAGTTCTGCTGCAACAAACACAGATTTTTATTTTCTCAGTGACTGACCTTTTAGCTTTATGGGTGACACTAACACTTGTTTCACATTGGTTCAATTTGTTGTGTATGTTACTTACAGCAAACACTTTATTTCAGTATTCAAGTGGGTAACTTAAAATCTCAGGCTCAGAGCCAAGCCCGTATGCCTTTAAGTGCCTAAATTTAGACACTCATATTATAAAATTGGGCCCCTCACTGTAAGCCAGAGAGACACAAAATGCAAACAATCCTGATGCGCTGATTAACCAAGGAAAGCAGAAGTGGAGCCTGCACTAAATCCATACAGTGTATAAACACAGAGAAGAGAGTGGTTCTCTTCATCTATATTAGGAATTCATTGACAGTGCACTGTAGCTCAGCAGAGCAAGTCAGCCTCGCGTGCATTTTTAATCAGAAAAGTCTGCCTCCCTCAAATCACAACTCCAGAGGAGACAAGCAAGCACAAAAGTGACACTACTGGAACTGTGGGTGGGAGGGAAACCCATTAAAAAGTGCACCAGAGATACCTTCGGTTCTCTCTCCCTCATCACTGTATTACACATCTACATCTCTTCTATACGCTGCTTGGGAACGGGGAAGCTTGCTATACAGTGGCAATGGGATGACAACCTCTAAATCTTTCACAAGATGAGGTATTACTAAACACTTCACACAAAGGGTAAGCAAGGTTTCAGGTGAACATGGAGCATCTTCCTTCTCTCTCTCCTGCCTACCACTCCCCCACTGACTTGATCTCACTGTGAGGCCAAGCCTTCACTGCAGGAAAGGGCAGTGCACAACAAAACAATGTCAGTACCAGAGCTCTCCCTTCTTCTGGCACCCCTTTGAGTATGGAGGCCCATCACCTTTCCCTCTCCTCTCCAGGGACGTACCAATCTCTCCTCACCACACACACACAAAGCAAGTCTAAAACTGTTGGGTTTTTTTTTTTTTCCCCGAATGAAAAATAGTCCTTTCTCCATATTTGCAGAGCAATGCATGAGTGTGCAAGTCTGGAGGCAAGATTAAAAATTATATAATAAAAATAGATTTAGAGTAGGAAAATAGTATCATCATTTCCTAAGTACATATGTGAATTTTGATTATTAAAACTTGGCAATATCAGAGTTTTAAACTGTCAGTTCTATTCAGCCTTTCAAGCAACCTCTAATTTTAAAGAGCAAAAAAACACTGAATAAGTTAATAGATAAAATACAGCATCATATCACACAGTCAACTGTTCCTGACATGATAATATTTTAAACCTTAGACTCTACTAAGTCAGTAGTGCTACAAACAAGAGAGGTAGTTAAACAAAAAAAACCCACAAAACCAAAAACCCTATAAACCTTTCAATAACCCTTCTTTCTGCCAAATTTTGAGATGCACAGGTTATTGAAGTGAAGCAAATGATTAGGTTAGATTTAAAAATAAAATCAATCTACTATTTATGCATTTACAGATGAAGCATGAAGACCTACTCCTAGGAAGGAAGCATTTGAAATAAAATGCATTTCAGAAGCCTAAATGACTTGAAGTCCATCCTATTTGAACACCTTCCAGTCACTTTGCAGATACATTCAGAGCTGTGATTCCACATCCTCTCCTCTTCACCTGTCCTAGTAAGCACTAGTTAAAAGCTAGCACAGAAACATATAACTTGTTTTACCTGTGGTGTGACTTTTCCCTCCCTTCTATGTTTTATATATTAACTAAGATTTTAATCTCACTAGTTCAGTTATGCATCCTACACAAAAACTATAGTGGCCAATTTTTAATAGAAAAAAAAATAATTAAGAAATTACCCCCAGAAGTCTGTATGAAATCGGAAACTTCAACAATTAAAAAAACCAAAACCAAAACCTTGTTAGATGCCTGGAAAAATAAGAGCATGACAAAGATGCAACGGTTTACAGAAAATTATGAATAGAGTGTTTTATCCCCCTAATTAAACCTTTCAAATGAAAACATAGCAGTTAAATGTCATTTTTAAATGTGGCTTGTCTCAGTGAAACAAATTGGCCCAAAAGCACAGACCAGTGGAACTAAAGATGTCAGCATCAATTTATAGCTTGGTGTGGGGATCCTCACCGTACCACAGGCATGCTTCTGCATTGAGCAAGCTTCAATGATTATGAGAGAAAAAACATCTACCAAGCAGAGGCTGCCTGACCTTTGGTAATCCCATGGAGGAGTCTGGCACACGCTCGCTAGAAATAGTTTCCACTGACCTGATTTCACTAAGAGAGGAGGTGGAGTCAAAAGACTCCTTGCAGACAAGTGTGCAAACCAGCAAAAATTGACTCAGGTTTATCTCTTTAGCTTTGAAGCCATGATGAGAAGTTCACACAGTCACACTCTGCTATGACATTAAACACGTTGCCAAAAGGATTGCTGAGCCAGAGACACTACAACAACGTCACTATCAGCAGGCTCGGTCTTCTGCTTTCAACAGCAAAATGAAGAAGTACTAAACAACACAGAGGAAAAATACTTCACTAAACATGCTCATGCTTCCAAAGCAACTTCAAATTTGCTTCACGTGGAGGTTTTTTTTGGTGAAAGTTCCCAAAGATCATTCTTACACCTTCATGACAGAAGCCTTTCACTTAAAAGAGTATTTGCTTATGGAGAAATGTCCTGGGACGCCATAGATGCATGGAGCTCTCTATTAGCAACCGCCTGCTTGAATTTTGGCTGCTTTCCACATTGAGGCTCTTGCAGGACTTCTGTGTAACCAGTGGTAAGTGATTTCAGAACAGTTTCCAGTGGACAACGCCCAGCAAAGCAGCTGAGTGGCAAGTGGGCACAGAAAACTGACTAACCCCCCCCTTACTCACCCTGCACATGTGCTGCTGTACAACTTCTGGGGACTTGACAAGACAAGGGGTAATGGTAAATTGAAAGCAAGGAGGTTTAGATTAGATATTGGGAAGAAGTTCTTCATGGAGAGGGTGGTGAGGCACTGGAACAGGTTGCCCAGAGAAGCTGTGGATGCCCCATCCCTGGATGTCTTCAAGGCCAGGCTGGATGAGGCTTTGAGCAACCTGGTCTAGTGGAAGGTGTCCCTGCCCATGGCAGGGGGGGTGGGACTAGATGATCTTTAAGGTCCCTTCCAACCCAAACCATTCTGTGATTCTATGACTTGCTGCTGACCAAAGCTACCCAGAGCTGCTGGAACATACACTGCAACAACATATTGCACTTCATACATTTAAAAGACAAGAAAATAAAAATAATCAATTGAACTTGCAAACCGGTTAGCATTTCTGCATTGTGTTTTACCATGGCAACAGAGAACATCGATGTATGTTTCCATCAGCAAATATATTTCATTTGTAAAAAAAAAAAAGCTTTTCTCCTTTCTTTTGTGGTTGATACTAAGCCACCGAAAAGGGAAAAAACAACAACAAAGCACTAACCACCCATCAAAAATTCACTGCCCGAAGTGGCACGTGTTTCTCGAGTATCTGCTTAGATGGCTTTTCATCAATGACCATCCCTTTCTAAGCAGTTTGCTGAGAATGTTGCTCTATCCCAAATTCAAAACAGCAGCAAACACATGACATCCTTGTCTCGAAAC